>NC_060273.1:22120740-22276721 GCF_021613505.1 Equus quagga | reverse complement strand
GCGCGGCCCAGCCGGGCCGGCCGGGGGCGGCGCCCCGAGCCCGGGCCCCGCGCGGCCTGCGCCCCTGTCCCCCGTTGAGCCCCGGGGGCCCCGCCGCGGCCGAGGCCATGTTCCCCGTGTTCCCTTGCACGCTGTTGGCCCCCCCCTTCCCCGTGCTGGGCCTGGACTCCCGGGGGGTGGGCGGCCTCATGAACTCCTTCCCGCCACCTCAGGGTCACGCCCAGAACCCCCTGCAGGTCGGGGCTGAGCTCCAGTCCCGCTTCTTTGCCTCCCAGGGCTGCGCCCAGAGTCCATTCCAGGTGAGTAGGGGCCGGCCGTGGCCGGGAGGGCGCCGACCCGCGGCCGCGGCCCACACGGCGCCTTGTCTTCACAGGCCGCGCCGGCGCCCCCACCCACGCCCCAGGCCCCGGCGGCCGAGCCCCTCCAGGTGGACTTGCTCCCGGTTCTCGCCGCCGCCCAGGAGTCGGCTGCGGCTGCAGCCGCCGCCGCAGCTGCCGCTGCCGCCGCCGCCGTTGCTGCCGCGCCCCCTGCCCCGGCCGCTGCCTCCACAGTGGACACAGCGGCTCTGAAACAGCCCCCCGCGCCCCCTCCGCCGCCCCCGCCGGTGTCGGCGCCCGCTGCCGAGGCCGCGCCCCCTGTCTCTGCCGCCACCATCGCCGCAGCCGCGGCCACTGCCGTCGTAGCGCCAGCCTCGACGGTCGCCGTGGCCCCGGTCGCATCTGCCTTGGAGAAGAAGACAAAGAGCAAAGGGCCCTACATCTGTGCTCTGTGCGCCAAGGAGTTCAAGAACGGCTACAATCTCCGGAGGCACGAGGCCATCCACACGGGAGCCAAGGCCGGCCGAGTCCCCTCGGGTGCTATGAAGATGCCTACTATGGTGCCCCTGAGCCTTCTGAGCGTGCCCCAGCTGAGCGGAGCCGGCGGGGGAGGGGGAGAAGCGGGAGCCGGCGGCGGAGCGGCCACAGTGGCCGCTGGTGGCGTGGTGACCACGACCGCCTCGGGAAAGCGCATCCGGAAGAACCACGCCTGTGAGATGTGCGGCAAGGCTTTCCGCGACGTCTACCACCTGAACCGACACAAGCTGTCGCACTCGGACGAGAAGCCCTACCAGTGCCCGGTGTGCCAGCAGCGCTTCAAGCGCAAGGACCGCATGAGCTACCACGTGCGCTCACATGACGGCGCTGTGCACAAGCCCTACAACTGCTCCCACTGTGGCAAGAGCTTCTCCCGGTGTGCACAGGGCCTCAGCCGCCCACTCTGCGGGTTGGGAGGGAGGAAGGGAAGGACAGCAACGGAGGTGGCCTGGCCTTGGCTGGTGGGAGGGAGGAGGTTTCTGAGGATGGGGACCGGGAGCCACTCCCAGGAAGGAGGGAGGAAAGCCTCTCCTAGTTACCAGGGAGCAGGGGGTGGTACTTAGCAGAGGAGGTGGGTCGTTGGGTAGTAGGAAAGCTTCGAGTGGGAGGAGCATGAGACAGCCCTGTGCGAGGGGAGGGATTTCTTGCCTAACTAGAACTCTGAAGCCTCGGGCTTAGGAGAAAATCCAGGGACCTTTGGAAAGGCCTGTAGTGCCTACGAAATTAGGCAGATTTGGGGGCACCTCCACACCCCAGGGCCCTAACCCCAAACCCAACATATTCCCAGGCCGGATCACCTCAACAGTCACGTCAGACAAGTACACTCAACAGAACGGCCCTTCAAATGTGAGGTAGGAAGCCCGCCTCCTCCTGTCCTGGTTTTCATGATTTTGATCCTCATTGTAGCTGTCTGAGTTCAGCCTCTCAGACCCCCTTTTTCTCTCTCTTTTTGCTTTTTCACTCCATTTTCTCATCCCTTCTTCAAGACCCCATCATCTCACTCCCATTTCCTACAGATCAAAGATCCCCAAGGCTCTGATTCCTTTAACCTCTTGCCCCCCTCTCCCTACTCCCCAAAGCTTTAACTCTCCTGACACCCCCCACGCCCCTCCCCCCTCCCCAGAAATGTGAGGCAGCTTTTGCTACAAAGGATCGACTTCGGGCGCACACAGTACGACACGAGGAGAAGGTGCCATGTCATGTGTGTGGCAAGATGCTGAGCTCGGCTTATATTTCGGACCACATGAAGGTGCACAGCCAGGGCCCTCACCATGTCTGTGAGCTCTGCAACAAAGGTACATGCTGAGGGATGCCGGGAGGGCCAGGGACAAAGGGTGGGGACAAACCCAGAAGCCCTTCCACAGATGTGGGTTAAAGGTGATGCAGCCAAGAGCTCATGGCATCTAGAGCCCTTTAGGAAGCAAATGAAGCAACACTGGGACGACCGAAGATCACTAAGTTCTAAGAGGTCATGGCTGGAAAAGATTGCTACCAGAAAGAGTCAATTTCTGGGTGTGTGTTGGGAGAATGGGAGTGGGACATATGGCTGCTTTGGGGAAGGAATGATGAAGAGAGCCAGTTCCCAAGGGTTGGAAGGCAAGGTTTCAGCTGTGCAGCCACTAGTTCTTGTCTTTGGCTCCTGGGGCGAGTGGAGTACTTTGGCAAGCATTTAGCAAGCACACATCCTATCCTAGTAGCAGAGAAAACTGCTTTTAAACAGATTGACTTGTTCACTGAGTAACTGGGCTGAGACTGTATTGGGCACTGGAGGGAGGGGACACAGCCGTCTCTGCTGAGGGTCAGCCCTACAAGTGGTTAGGAATCAGTGTCCTGTCACCCTAGGATAGATCCCATGGCCATGGAGAATGGGCTCTGATGAGGGTACTAAGGCCAAGAAGTTGACACCACTCAACCAGGCCCCAAGCTTAAGGGCTGTGCCCCACCAGCCCCAGCAGAGTAGTTGTCCCCAGGTTACCAAGGATGTGGTGGGAGGAGGACAGGGCCATCTGAGGAGGGCGTCCCCAGCCTAGGAGAACAGCCCCGTCTCTGGGGTCTCCGCTTGGCTGACCCCCATCCCCCCATCCCAATCCACCCCCCCCCCCCATAGGCTTCACCACGGCAGCATACCTGCGCATCCACGCGGTGAAGGACCATGGGCTCCAGGCCCCGCGGGCTGACCGCATCCTGTGCAAGCTGTGCAGCGTGCACTGCAAGACCCCCGCCCAGCTGGCCGGCCACATGCAGACCCATCTGGGGGGGGGCCGCCCCCCCTGTCCCGGGAGATGCCCCCCAGCCACAGCCCACCTGCTGAGGGGGACCCCTGCACCCACCAGGCAAGGCGTGGGGCATGGCTGGGGGGGGTGGGATGGGCATGTGGGACAAGGGGGTTCAGAGGGCCCAATAGGGGATCTCAGGAAGGCCAGGGATGCCCATCTATCACTCAAAGTAGGGAGATTTCTGGGGACAGGGAGGGCCCTTCAGAACTGGGTAAGGATGCAGGTTGAAGTCTCTGGGGACCAAATAGGAAGTGAGCAACGGCTGTGTCCCAGGGGAAGGAGTCTGGGAAAGAGTCTGGGGCAAGGGGCAAAGTTCTTGCCATTCAGATCGCACTGTGATCTTCTGGTGTTTCTCACCGTGCAGGTACTGGTGAGGTCTGTCCAATGGCTGCAGCGGCGGCGGCAGCGGCGGCGGCAGCAGCAGCAGCAGTAGCAGCCCCCCCCACAGCAGTGGGCTCCCTTTCGGGGGCCGAGGGGGTGCCTGTGAGCTCTCAGCCACTTCCCTCCCAGCCCTGGTGAGCTCAAAGTTGGTGGGGGGCAGAGGGGAAAATGGAGGAAAGTCCCTTGGTATCATCTCCTCTTCCCCTCTCTCTTCCCACCAACTCCTCACACTTCACTCACCAACCAAGGAGCCTCCAGAAGGAAAAGAGGAAGAAATGTTTTCTTAGGGGAATTCGCTAGGTTTTAACAATTTGTTTCTCCTGCTCCTCTCTTCTCCTTATCAGACCTGACCCCACACACACACCTGTTCCCTCCGTTGTGTTGAAGCCCCCTGGACAGTGGGCAGGGGTGGCAGAGGACAGGAGTGGCCACTGCCCTCACCCTCTCTCCTCTCTGTAAGCCCTTGCCCTGCTCTTCCAGGGATTTGCGAGCCTTCTCCCTTGATGGTCCTTGCTCCCCTCCTTCCAGCCCCTCCCCCAACTGTCTGCTGCCCCTCCCTGGGGAGTTGGTGCTTTTTTTTTTTTTTCAGGGGGAGGGAGGAGAGGAAGGAGGGAAATCAAAAGATTCTGTCCCAGGGAGGGGAAAAGGTGAGATTTGAGAAGGGGCAGAAGCGGAGAAGGCAGAGGTTGTACCTTCATAAGGTTGGGTTGTTTGGGCTCAGGCCCTAAACATCCTACTTGAGAATCATCAGGGGAAAACAAGTCAAGGGGAGCAGAAGGAGCCACTAGGGCCAGAGGCAAGACAAGAGATGGAATCTTAGGGGGCCAGGGTAAATGGGGGGGTCCAGGGCCTAGAGGTGCTTCCTAGGGTGGGGGAAATGCAGCTGCAGTGTCTCCCCCTTCCCTCTTCTACCCCAGCTCCAGCCCTGGCCTTTTCTTTTCATCCCTCTCCCCCACGACAGAAGCTATGGCCCTGGCCATGTCATCGTGTTCCTGTGTCCCCTGCATGTTCCCCATCCTTCACCCCCTCCTTTTGCGCGGACCCCATTACAATAAATTTTAAATAAAAACCTGTCTCTGACTCTGGATTGAATGACTTGCTCTCACCAAGCCCCCTGTCCCCACCCCCTAAGGGTTTCTTTTTGGGCCTGGTGTCAGGCCCAGTCTTGCTCTGGCCTGTGTGGCTCCCAGGCTCTGACTCCTCCCTCTCCAGAGGCAGCACCAGTAGCTGCAGCCCAGATACAGGGTGGGGCCAAGGCTCTAGTGGCTGTGGAGAGCAAGTTCCAGGACTCCCAGATCTCTGGGGAATACCCAATCTGGACAGGCCCAGAATAGCCAGTGGAGGTTTGAAGAGGCCCGGGTTAGACACCTAAACAGAGTTGCTGGACATAGATGCTGCTCTCCACCATCTGTACCCATGGCCTGCTGCTCAGACCCCAGCCGAATACCTGCACACCCTTAAGTCCCTGAGGTGATGGTGGATGATGCAGCTGCAGAAAGGCTGGGCAGGTCTGAGCCCTAAGACCGGGAGCAGTAAGGTTGAGAATAAAAACTGCACTTCTCCCCACCGTGTCCCCTTCATTCTTGGCATGGTCCACCATGTATTTACTCAGGCTTCTCTGCTCCAGCCCCGTCTTGTTCCAGACTGCCCCTGCAGCCCCTGCCCTGCTCCTTGGAATTCCCTTCCCTGTCCTTGCTCTGACTTTTTCAGGGACCCTTTTCTTGAGCCTTCCAGTACCCATTTCTGCTGCTTCCTAGGGGGTAGAGGGACTTCCTGTCAGGCTCCCTTCTCTTGAAACCTCACCCTGCTCTTACTCTGCAGCCTCCCCACATTTTGCTTCATCTCCCTTCCCATCTTTCTGCTTGTAGGGGTGCCTCCCTATGGTCCTGCCTGTCTCACTGGTCCTGTCTTTCCTCGAAGAGCCCTCTCCGTTTTCTCCAACCCCCTACTTCTACCAGGACCCCCGGTGACCGTTGGCGGGAGGGGCCCGGGGCTTGGGAAGGAGGCACCCCCGGGAGGCGCGCGTGGGAAGAGGCAGGGAGGCAGCGTGAGTGGTCCCCCGGCCAGTTGCCCGGGTAACGCGGGGCCTGGCACGAGTGGCTCCCTTGGGCTGGCGGGGAGGGGCGGGAGCGTGCAAGGGGCGGGGGCGGCGCGCGGCGGCAGCAGAGCGTAGGGGAGGGGACCTGAGAGGAGGGGACGAGCAGAGGGGAGGGGAGACCTGCCGCCTCCCTCCTTGGCTCGCTGACTCCCTCCCGGGCTGCGGCTGCTGCAACGGTGGCGGCGGTGGCAGCTGCAGTGGGAGCAGTCTGGAGGCCAGCGTCGAGGTGAGACGGGGATGGGCTGAGGCTGCGGGTAGAAGTGGACGGACGGACAGACGGCGGACGCTGCACGGGAATTCGGGCGCCTGGAGGACTGGCTGGTGGTGCTGGGCGCGCCACGCCAATGGGAGGAGGCGTAGGTCCTCCAGGGCGAGGGAATCCCTGGGAGAGGGGCTGAGAAGGGGCTCAGAGGAGATGCCCAGATTCCCCAGGGAGGGGCAGGAGGCGTTTGCGCCCCAAACGCGCAGCAAGAAAACTGCACTAGCTGGGTGCCCAGAGGAGGGGAGGATGCAGAGGGAGTGGAATGTGAGTATCGGGTCCTCTGCCCAGTCTGCCTATCAGAGTGTACGGGTGTCTGCACAGCTTGTTGATTTCGGGGTGCTGGGCCATCTGCTAGGATCTGAGAGTCTGGATCTTGTTGGGTGGAGCCGGGAAGAGACCATGGGGAGGGTCCTGTTTACAAAATGGTTAATCTTCCCACTGCTCTCCACGCAGATTACTTTGCGCAGAGCACTGCTCCCCAGAGAAGTCCCACCCCAAGGCAAAGGAAACCCCAACTTTTCTTCCTCTCCCCAGAGGCAGCCTGAGGTAGCCCTGAGACGGGAGCATAGCTCTCTTGGGCTGCAGTGCTGAGAGCCCCCTCTTCCCTCCTCACACCAAGCCTGTCTCCTCCTCTTCCAGGATTTGCTGCTCTCTCTGCTGCTCCATCCTTCCCACAGAGGCCCTCTCCCCTTTCCCAACACAAGATGGCAGCCAGCAGCTCTGAGATCTCTGAGATGAAAGGGATAGAGGAGGGTCCCCAGACCCAAGGAGAAGGGTCTGGCCATTCTGAAGCCAGAACTGGCCCTCTCCAGGTCCCAGCTGGGGTCCCAGATGAGCCAGAGGCCCTGCACCCAGGCCCAGACATCACTGGGGCCCCTGTGGACTCAGAGCCCAAGACTGGGCTGGCTCCAGAAACCACAGAGACCCCAACTGGGGCCCCAGAAACAGCCCAGGCCAGAGACCTCAGCTCAAGCCCAGGAGGGGAATCAAAAGCCAACTCCAGCCCCAAAGAAGCATGCCAAGAACCAGCATCCAAACCCGAAGTGAGCGAAGAGGCCACTGCAGACCAGGGGTCAGACCTGGAATCTGCAGCCCCACTTGAGCCAGCCTCAGAGCCCACTCCCCAGCTGGGCCCCCAGTCAGTCCCTCAGCCAGACCCCCACCCAGGTTCCCAGCCCACCTTCAAGCCAGCTCTTCAGCCGGAGCCCTCTACTCAAGCAGAGGACCCCACTCCAGTCCTCACAGAGAGTGTGGGGGAAAAGCAGGAGAATGGGGTAGTGGTTCCCCTGCAGGCTGGCGATGGCGAAGAAGGGCCAGCCCCCCAGCCTCATTCACCACTCTCAACAAACGCCCCCCCAGCCAATGGGGCTCCTCCTCGTGTGCTACAGCAGCTAGTTGAGGAGGAACGACTAGGAAAGGCTCACCGTGGTCATCTAGGATCTCCCCGAGGTAGCCTGAGCCGCCACCCCAGCTCCCAGCTGGCAGGGTCTGGGGTGGAGGGGGGTGAAGGCACCCAGAAGCCTCGGGACTACATCATCCTCGCCATCCTGTCCTGCTTCTGCCCCATGTGGCCTGTCAACATCGTGGCGTTCGCTTATGCTGTCATGGTGAGTCCTATGGGACCCTGGCCCAGGCCTGCTGTGGCTCCCAGCTTCCTGCCAGCACTGGGACAGAGCCCCAGGAGTAGCCTCGCCTTCCCTTCCCTCTCTGCATGGATCTCACTTTCTAATTATGGGGCCTTTGCTTGCCTCTCCCTAGGACTTCACCCTCTGAGCCACCACTGCCCTACCCTTCAGGTGGGAGGGACGTCAGGACATGTTTCACACAGCTTTGCTGACCTGTGCCCTCCTCCCCCTACTTCTCCAACCTTCCTTCCTCCCTTAACCACTGTCCACGGGCCGGACGACTCTTTCACCTGATCCCTGCTGGGTTGGCTTCTCCTGACCTGGGCCACGGTGCCCCCACCCCTCACCCTAACCCCAGTCCCGGAACAGCCTGCAGCAGGGGGACGTGGATGGGGCCCAGCGTCTGGGCCGCGTGGCCAAGCTCTTAAGCATCGTGGCACTGGTAGGGGGGGTCCTCATCATCATCGCCTCCTGCGTCATCAACTTAGGCGGTGAGTGGGGGTCTGGGACAGGATGGGAGGAATGGAAGGGTTGGCAAGGCCAGCTCTACTAACCCCTGCCCCTGCTCTCTCCTGTCTGTCCTCTCTACTTCTCCTTTGTCTCTCCTTGTCTCTCCCCCCTACTGTTTCTGTCCTTCCCTTCCTCTCCTCTCCCACAGTGTATAAGTGAGGGGCTCTGCCCTGCATTCCAAGATTTTTCTTCCTGTTGGGAGCTGCCTTGGGCCCATCCTCCCCTTGGGGGAGCCCAATCGATGGCCCAGGCCTGCACCCATAGGGACCAAGGGAGCCTGAGCGGCCTTGTTTACAGCTTCCTTCCTGCTCCTGCATCCTGCCAGGCTCCTCTGCCAACTGTAGGCCTCCTTTCTCCCTGCACTGTTTCCAGCCTTCCTGCACTTCTGCCTGCATCCCCTCCAGCCTCTTGGCCTCCCTCTCCCTGCACTTCTGGAAACTTCCCTGAACACCTCCCAGACTCTCTTTGCTCTCAGCCTCCCTGCATCTCTGCCATCCTTCCTGCACTTCTTCCAACCTCCCAAATTCCCTGCACTTCAACCCTGGTCTCCCCTCCTAACTTTCATTGTCTTAGCATCTTCCCTTCCCTCTCCACACCCTCCTCCCCCTTTCCCTTCTTGCCTCCTCCTCTCCCCTCAGCATCCTTTCCTCCCCTCAGGATCCTCTCCTCCATCCTCCTGCCACCGCTTATTCTGCAAAGACTCCAGCACTTAGATCAGTCTGGGGGAGGGGAGCGGTGCCTTGAGAGGGGCTCCCTAGCCCTGGGCTCCGCCTATTTTCTGCTGGGACCACCCCGGCCCAGACGCCCCCAGGGCGCCTCGCGGGTCCCAGAGCTGGCAAGCCAGGCCTCGTTTGGGGACTTGTGCAGGTGTGGGGAACACTGTTTCGAACACGCAGTGGGAGAAGGGAAGGGCGCGGCTGTTGACCACCCCCCCTCCCCCCCAGGTCAGCCTGAGTTGGCCTGTTTGACCTGGGCTTTTTAACCGAGTCAGCGAGTTTCTTAAAGGCGTTGGGGCTGGGGTCATTCACGTGCTTTGTAACGAAAGAACCCCCAAGATAGGACCAAAGCTCCCAGCTGCATGGAGCGAAGGAGGGGCGGGGAGCTCTATAATTTTCTGACAGGACGAGGGAGGTTTGTTGCACGCGACAGCCCGCTGGGGAGGCAGGGACCCAGCTACGACGCAGTTTCGAGTTGGCGGTTTTTTTGTTTTCTAAAAAAAGTGTGGAGGGAAAAAACTACAAGTCTAAAAAAAAAAAGGATACATCAAACTGATTGTCCCTTTTTGTATGCCGGATGCTGCATGAGTCTGAAACACTAATAAACGGAGACTGCATGAGACTCGCCTTCAGCCTCTGTCCTTGCGTCGGTCCGCCGGGGGGCCGGTGGGACCGCCGCCTCCTTTCCGGGGTAACCCACTAGGTGGTATGCGCATGTGCCATCCCAGTGGCCATCTTTACTGTGGGCCGACGCCTATTATGCCCGAGGGCCTACTTGCGCATGTGCACAAGCCTTCCCTTGCTTTCCTCTTCGAAGTAGTCTTAACTAGAGTGGACCTCCCGCGCCATCTCTGCGCCTGCGTACTGTGACCCTGCGCAGCCCAGGAGGCGGGTCTTAGTTCCAGGTGCGTACCCCGGCTGAGGTGGCGGAACTGCGAGGTGTGGGGAGAGGGCGTCGGATACAGATGTGGCGAGGGGCGGAGTGAAGGCGAGAAGAGCACGTCCGATTCTCTCCTGCCCGGAAAGTAGTTTCTGTCGATCCCTGGGAACATTGGAGTACTGGATCTCGATCCGTGGGGCGGGATCCTTGGGGGGGACTGAGCGCCCCCTCCTGGGAAGGGACAGGCTGGTCGTAGGGACCGCTGTTGGAGTCTGATTGGAGAGACGTTCCCTAATCCCCTGGGGAGAGCGGGGTACCCCCCCCCCCCAGCTTAGTACTCGTGCATCTCCTATCATCGTAGGGCCCGTTCTCTAGTGGCCTATGTCCCTTGTCCGGGGTCATGGAGACATTACGGCCACCACGGCGGTGCCTCTGTCTGAAGAAGGGGAGGTGACCTCCGGCCTTCAAGCTCTGGCCGTGGAGGATACCGGAGGCCCCTCTGCTTCGGCCAGTAAAGCCGAGGAAGAGGGGAAAGGAAGCCGGGAGGAGGCCGAGCGTGAGGGGTCAAGGGCCGAGGAGGTGCAGGGAGAAGCCCCTAGCGCTGAGGGTGAAGAACATGCCAATGGAGAATCCGAGGACTGGTGCGTGCCCTGCAGCGATGAGGAGGTGGAGCTGCCCGCAGGTGGGCAGTCCTGGATGCCACCCCCCTCCGAAATCCAGCGGCTTTATGAACTGCTGGCTACCCACGGTACCCTGGAGCTTCAAGCTGAGATCCTTCCCCGCCGTCCACCCACGCCTGAAGCCCAGAGTGAAGAGGAGAGATCCGATGAGGAGCCTGAGGCCAAAGAGGAGGAAGAGGAAAAGTGAGGGCATACCCCTACACCTTGTCCCTGAGGCTGCTCCCTTGATGCCAGGAAGAGATAGGGAAGGGAGGTGGGACCTAGGAGCATGGAAAGTGGAGAAAGGAAGAGAGCAGAAGAAGAGCCGGCAGGCTGGGGAGAAGCTCATGGTGTGGGTGTTTGGGGGGGACCACCCTCACCTTTCACTCTATGTCCACTTGTCCCAGACCGCACATGCCTACAGAATTTGACTTTGATGATGAGCCAATGACACCAAAGGACTCTCTGATTGACCGGAGACGCACCCCAGGTACAGACAAGAGGGAAGTGTTGGGGGGAGGTGAAGGGCCTCTGCTCCCATTTACCCAAAAGTTGACTCCCTAAAAGAGGCCTTTGCTTGGTGCCTTGGTTGCTACACAACTTCTAGTTGCAGGAGAGAGCATTCACCCATGGTGCCATCCTTCCAGCTTAGATGGATACCCTGTCTTCCTTTAAGAGACTGTCACAGAAAGGTCTGTCGTGTTTCCCATTCCTTTCATCTCCATCTCCCCAGAAGTCCATCTTCCTGGTCACTTGTTATTATATAGATCCACACCCCTATACTGCTGTACTCAGTTACATCTCCTCATCTGAACCAATTTCTCACCCCACATGCCTTCCTAGAATTTATCTTTGGAGCCATCTTGATTTCTCTTTTACCCCAGCATTCAAGTCAGCAGCAAATCCTGTTAGCTCTGCCTCTACATTTCCAAGTTCATCTGCTACTCCTCACCTTCAACACCAATCCCTCAATCAAGCCACATCTCTCTTGCCTGGAGAGTTGTAGTAGCTCCTAACTGGTCTCCTGGACTCCAGTCTCAGCAACTGGAATGATTCTTTTAGAACATAGGTCGTATTACTTCTCCGTTTAAAATTCTCCAAAGGATTTTATTGCTGGGGGGTGGGAAAGAGTGTGTCAGAGAGAATCCAACCCTCACCCCCTGGGCCATCAAGGCTTCCAAAGGCATTTCCATTTAAAAGAAGAGCTCCAAACCCCTTGTCAGGACCTGGATGTCACTTCTTTGGCCTCATCTTTCACATCTTGCCCAGCTCTCTACTCTCCAGCTCCTCTTTGAACAGCCCTCCCTGTTCCTCCCTTAAGGCCTTTGCTCTTGCTCTTCCCTGGTCTTCACATTACTGGCACCTTTTCATAATTCGAACCTTCATTGCCCAGCCCATGTGAGCCCAGCCCTAAACCTCAGAACCTCCATGTAAGAGGCATGGAAATCAGAATGTTTAACGAGCTCCCCAAGTAATTAGTACCATCCAGGCAGGTCTGGTGCACACTGCCTCATTTCCTCCCACGTTTCTCACCTTCCCATTCTCCAGGAAGCTCAGCCCGGAGTCAGAAACGGGAGGCCCGCCTGGACAAGGTCCTCTCAGACATGAAGCGACACAAAAAGCTGGAGGAGCAGATCCTTCGTACTGGCAGGGACCTCTTCAGCCTGGACGCAGAGGACCCCAGCTCCACCAGCCCTCCACTCCGGTCCTCGGGGAGTAGTCTCTTCCCCCGGCAGCGGAAATACTGACTGCTGCTGCTGCCTTTAGGATGCAGAATGTGGACCTGCTTGGGCCTTGGCCCTCCTTCCCTAACCCAGGGCACTGGGAACCTTGGGAAAAGGAGAGGAACTCCAAGCTCCCAACCACAGCACCTTGCCAGATAGAGGATATGTGTGTGTGTGTTTATGTTTTCTGTTGAACATCTATTTGGACATGTGTGCTGAATTTTCTGAATCTAAAATAAAAAATGCAAAGTTATCTTTTAGCGGAGGGGCTGCAACTGGAGGCCACACAGTTGTGGAGGGGCAGAATTGTGTTCCCCCAGACCAGGAAATTAAAGCTAGATGGACAGAGGTGAACTCAGTCAGCCCCTGTGCCCCTGGCTTGGGCTCTCTCACCCTTCCAGGGCTGCCAGCTGACTCTGAGGCGCAAATTCCTGAGCGCTGAATGAGCCACAGTGTCTTCAGCTGCAAGGGCCCTTTAAATGCTCAGGCCCCACCCCTGAGCCTGCTGAGCGCTGCCGCCTCTGGGAAGTGATTCCCCTGCCCTGGCCCGGCCTCGCCCTGGCCGCCCCCGGCAAGATTTCCAGGGGCTGGCTGAGGGAGTTTCTCAATCTGAGGAGTCTGTTGCAGCTAGCCACACACTTCTGGATGTGAGTACTTTGTACTGGCCCCAAAGCCCCAAACCAGTGGTGGGATCTTGTGCCTCTCAAGGCCCTGTCTAGCCCTGTCCTGTCTTCTGGGGCCTTGCTGTGGGACAGGTAAGAGCTCTCTGAACCATAGCAGGAGAAGGTGGGTGGAGGCTTGGCCTTGGGAGGTTTTACTTTCCTTGTTGGAGTTTTTCCGTGTTTTGAGGCAAAAGTAGATCAACACCCGCACCCCAAAAACCTGAGGCCTTTCTGACTTCCAGCTCCCACATCAGCAGTAAGGGTGGAGGAAACTTTGGGGGTCCATTCAGACACCTTCCTGGAGCTGGATTCGTCCCTACTGTACTCACCTTCCCCTCTTCCTGGGGACCTGCTCTCTGGCCTGTCCCCTTGAGCTCTTAGAATATGATTTGTCCCCATGGAGACCCATTAACTCTGCTAAATGTTGAGGTTTTCCTACTGCCTCACTCAGGCCTGTGTCAGCTGTGGGCCTTGTGGTTCACTGGAGAAGTCGCTAGCAGGGTGATCTCAAGGCAGGCTGCATTTCCGGGAGGTGTGCAGTTTGGTGAGCAAGGCTCTTGTTTTCTCTTTGGGAGAGGGAAGTGAGAAAGGGGGAGCTTGTTTGGAGCCATCAGCCTGTGATCCTAAAGCTGTTAGAGCTGGCATCCAAGTGAAGCATTGGGGGCGTGTAGTTGAGGCAGATGTCCCATGTTCTCTGCTGCCTGCCTGAGTGGACCCCTGGGTTACAGGGGAAGGGCAAGCTGTTATGGGGAGTGCCAGCTGACTCCCTGGGAACTACTGCCTGTTTCCACCCTTGGTACAGAGGGCACCCAGCTGCCCTGGGGTGGAGCTTTCTGGGGAGGGCAGCTCTCCGAAGCCATGAGCAGGCAGGGTGGCTGCCTTGAGTGCATGGCCCAGGGACAGCCTAAGGGCCCCAGAGTAAGGCCTCTTTGTGGGCTGCTACCCTCCCAGGTTGCAGAAAATGCTCCCCTTTGAACTGCCATTGGTACTATCTCCTGGAGAGTATCCAGCCCCGCCCAGGCCCTTAAGTCCTCGTTCCTAGGTTTAGAATCTTATTGACATTTCTAGCTGAGAAGCCATGTTGCCCCCTGGTTTGAGGGCTCTGCAGTCCCGTTATCTAGGTGGGATCTGGCCCTGTCCTTTGATCATTGTGTGATCCTGAGCAAGTTGCTTAACTTCTAGGTTCTTGTGAGGATTAAATGAGTGGATTAATTAAAGTGCCTTTAATTAATAGACACTTAACCCAATGCCTGGCACAGGTTAAGTTCTTAATAAGTGGGAGCTGTTATTTGGGGGCACTTGTTGAAAGTACAAGTTTTAGAGTCTCTCCTGGAAACCTTGGCCCAGTGGGTGGATGAGCCCTGGGAACTGGCATGAACAGGATCAACGCTCCCAGCTGAGTCCTATGATTGGGTGAGTTTAGAAAACTTTGATCTGAAGCCTGGTTCCTGGGCCACTTCTAATCTAGGCAATCCTTGTCTTCAGTGATTCGCATTAATTGGCAGCATCCGGGAGGTAAGGTGGAGGCAGGACAAGAAGCATCCTGAGCTGGCGGAGCTGCTGTCTCCACTGAGACCAGCAAGCTGCTCCTCCTCCCACAAAGTGGCCCAGTTGGGCTGGAGCTCAGATAAGATTTTTCTAGGAAGAAAAGTTCCTAAATCTCTGTTGCCAAGAAATGATTTACGTGAGACAAATTCTCAAGAATTTCCACTGGAGTCCCCTAAAGCAGGAGATAATTCCTCTAAACCGCGAAGCTGGTGAAAACAGCCTCTCTGCTGTCCCTGAGTAATGTGGCTCTCGTGTTCTCCAAACAAAGGCTAGAATGTTTAAAATCAGTGATGGGAAACAGCAGACATGGCCCCATGTTTATTATGCTGAACTTCATGTGCATTCTCCTAACCCTAAGCTTGATCGTGGTGGCAAGGCTGAGTCACTGGCTTCCCCTCCAGCTTCAGCTCTGCCTGGACTGAGAACCCAAGGCTTGGGATAAGGGGGCTTGTGTTGGCTAGGGGGCTACTTGGACCTGGGGGTGAGGGCACTGGAGGAGAAGTGAATTTCCCTGCCCTTGAGGAGCAGTCTGCAATCTGAGGTCGTGTTCCTCCCAGCCACCCTTTGTTGAGCTCCTACTGTGCATGAGGGACAGCCTCTAATCAGAAATTCTTTTAAGCCCAGGAAAGAGTCACTTTTATTCCTACTTCACAGTCTTGGAGGGTAAGGCTCAGAGGCTAGCAAGTGGCCCAAGAGCATTCCAGCTGTGACGGGACCCAATCCTTGTTATGCATTAGAGTCAACGGGAGAGCTTTTAAATATAGCAATGCTTGGACCACACCCCAGGCCAATTAAATCGGAGTGCCCAGAGATGGGTGGTTTTAAACGATCTCCAGGTAATTCTAATGTACAGCCAGGGTTGAAGTGGCTGCTTTAGACCAGAGCTGCTCATCCTTTAATGTGGCCCGGATAATTGGGGATGCACTTAAAAAGCTGACTGACTCAGCAACTCGCCAGTAGGGCCCAAAATTCTGTGTTACTGACAAGCTTCCAGGTGATGCCGATGCTGCTGCTCACTGCAGACCAATACACAATGTGGCTGGTCACCTGGGCATCTGCTTTTTAAGATTCACTGTCAGCCATTCACAGTTGGCCCTGAGGGTCTCTAATATGTAGTGACTCGTAACTCATTTATCTTTTAAATCTAGCGGTAGTATAGGTGTACTTTGGAGCCAAGACATGGGTCAAGAGCTGCCTCTTAATTAGACGATGAGCCCAGCTTCAGCTTCTTACAGGCTGTTTTATTCTCTGCTCATCACCCCTTCCCTTCTTTGTGTATGTGGGTGCAGTGGGAGAGCTACTGGTCTCTGAGACTTTGGGTGAAGTTTGACTTATTCTTGCAGGAGCCTCATGACACTTGAGGAAAGTGTGATCAGGCAAGGCTGAACATGTGCCCAGAGAGCAGCGAGGGGCAGGTGGAAGCAGGCACTGAGGGGAGGTCTGGGTGGACTTGGGGAGTTGGGGGCCAAATCTAAGGCTGGGCAGGACCTTCTGAAGGTCAACACAATTCTTACCCATTGTCTTTGGAGGGCCCTGATATATTGGAAGTAAAATGCAATGCATCTGGCAAACAACAAAAGTCTAAATCTAGGACTTGTCACAAACATGCTACCTGAGTCAAATAGTTTCCCTGGATCCCCTGAGAGGCCCTATATTGAGACTTACTTCCATGGATGGTGAGGGAAAAGGGAAAACCTGTTGTTGAGTGAACTTGGCAGGTGGCCTAGGTAGAAGGCACAGCTTTAGGGCATGGTAGGTGGGTGGTCAGGAAGGTGCGACAGCGTCCTGGGACTGAAACAAGGGTGGTTGGCCTCGGAACAAGGCAGGAGCCCAGCTTGATCAGCCATAAGGATGACAGTCAGCTGAGCCACTGAGCTGAGCGAGGCTCTCAGCCCCCCGACTGGGCCCAGCTGGGGTGACAGATGGTGGAGAGGCCTCAGCCATAGAAGGTAGGGGATTGTCCAACAAAGGAGCAGTTGGAGGCTGTCCCGGAGCCTGCTTCCTAGCCTTGCATGGGCATCTAGAATTCAAATCTTCCCTCTGGGGCCTCACAGGGCCCTGTCCACACCTCCACCTAGAGCCCTAGCTTTTGCTCTCCCTGCGTCTGGTTTCCTGGCTAGGCTTCCGCCCTGCAGAGAACCTGGCAAAGGAGCAGCTGGACAAGGCTTCACTTGGCTGTCAGATGCCCCTTTGCTGTTCCAGCCCCACAGCTGGGGTGACACAAGACTTGCCACCTTCCTGACCAGTAAACAGTGAGGGTTAAGGCCAAGACACCAGGTGGGATAGGGAGCCTCTGGTGCTAGGTCCCATCCCCTAACTGGGTAGGGAAGCTGGGTCTCAGGCTAGCCCCTCCCTCAGCAGGAAGACACACAGTGCTGCTGAAGAGCCAGGCTCTGTTCTGAGGGCTTTATACTTAACTCAGTCCTCAACTCGAGTAGATGCCCTATCCAGTCCCAGGTTATAGGCCAGGAAACAGGTATAGAGAGGGCAGGGGACTTGTCTAAGATTACCCATTCAGTAAGAGTTAGAACTAAGATCCAGGCAGTCTCAGTCCCCGGAGGCTCTTGTGGGCCTTGTCTGGGATAGGGCTCACATCAGGGAGCAACTTCAGGGAGTGGAAGCACAGCTGAGTGGGACAAGTCTGTAGAGAGGAAAGAGAAAGTCCAGGTAAGAGTGGGGAGAGGAACAGAGCGAGGAAAGTGGGAAGCCAGCCCCTGTATTTTCAAACACTACCTGAAATCAACACAAGAGGGAGCTCTGATGTTAGAAAGGCCACTCTCCTACAAGTTAAGGAAAATTCACGTAAAAGAGGAGCAACAGAAAAGTATCAAGGTCAAATCCCATACAAAGTTGCAAGATAAAGGAATGAGGAACAGAATAACATCCCTCTGATGTGGAAAGTGTACCAGGAAACCATCAAAACTGTAACCTCTTTCAAAATGAGGTAAGATATTAAGGAAACAGTACAAGGCAGGAAAGCCGCAAATCGGAATTGTAAGTCAGCCCAGGCAGTCTGTCTAAACCTGCGCCCCTAAGCACTGTACCAGCTGCCACTGGAAAGAGACGAGACTAGACGTTCCATTGGGATTCTCATCTTGATATACCACTAACTTGCTGTGTGGCCTTGAATGACTCATTGTCCCTGTCTGGGACTCAACTACTTAGAGCTACACTGTCTAATATGGGATCAACCAGCCATGGTTGGCTATTTTAATTAAAATTAAAATTTTAGTTCCTCAGTCATCATACTAGCCACACTTCAAGTGTTCAGTAGCCACATGTGGCTAGTCCAAAGACAGCAAAGATTTAATTTTCATCATTCTGGAAAGTTCTATTGGCTGATGCTGAGTTAGAAAGTTTTAAACAGGAGCTAGGCAGGTGATGTGAGTGCAATGGCCCAGGTGTAAGACAACAGGGAGTGGTGGGGACTATGGTAAGCGGGGAAAGCTTGTGTCCCATCTAAAGGGCACAGCTGCTACTTAGCTCTAGCCAATTTTGCTACATGAAATGTAGGCCTGTCTCCTAACTTAAGAAAAGCAGGAATCAGGAGTTTGTGAAAACTCAAAATTTCTAAACAAAAATGAAATTTTACAGATGGTATGAATCAAGTAAAACTCTTGGGCCTCGCCTTGATTCTGTAATTTTGTGGCTCCTACCTGTTTTTTCCTGTGCCAAGCCACTCCCTCTTCTTCCTTGCTTCCCATTTCTCACCCGGGTTGGAAGCTGGATAAATGGTGGAATGAATGAGGTGCCACTCCTTTCTGATGGTGGCTTCAGAACTGTGTGACCAAAGTCTCAGAACAAGGCTTTGAGTTGCCTAGTAAACTTGGTTCCCTTTGTGTGACCCAAAGGGACATGTTGTCCAAAGTCCGGGGCATACTGGAGACAGGGATGGGGTTTAGGTAGGAGATGTGACATTCCTGAACAGGCCAAGTACTAGATGGGACCACCCAGGATTCAGAAGCAGATGACATGTGGAGGTGTGAGGGGGTGGGGGGTGGAATATAGTACTCATTTACCCTATCCCCCCCCCCCCAACCAACCTCTGCTCATAACAGCAGGGAGCCAAGGGTGGCAACAGACCAGACACAAAGGAAAGGACTAGAATAATTTGTGGTGTTTCTAATCCAGCTGATTCTATAGGAGCATCAGTTCTGTTAGGGATCCCTTCCCTGAGAGGTGGCCCATGTCTGAACAGTTCATCCCAGGATTGCTTAAAGCATGAAGGAGGAGGGCTGCAGACAAAGATCAGGCAAATATTCTTGGGCTATGGGCTAACGTTTGAATGTAGCTGGGGTCTTCAGGATCCCCTGAAATAAAGGCTACCTGCCCCTGGAGGAGCCATGGAGCTACTCAGAGCCACTGCTCCCTACTGTGCTGGGGAAGACCACAGCACCTCCAGAGACTGACCAGCTCTCCCAGCTCTGCCTACTTCTACTTCCTATACCAGGGGCCGGGGGGTTGGGGGGGTGTTTAGAGATTTGGGAAGTGTTCATCTAAAGCCCCTTTCAGTGCCGCAGGCAGCTTCGGGGGAGGTGAAGTTGATGGGAATGAGGGAAAGGAATCGGCAGAGGACCCTGGGCTTCTGTGGTTAACTGCATCAGGCAGTTCTTGGCAGGAGTGAGGTGTGGATGGGCTCTGTTGCCCTGGCTGGGAAGAAGAAAGGAAGAGGTGGTCGTGGGGACAGTAAAGGGTAGAATAATCTAAGCTGGGGGAGGAAGGGCACATTCTGCATCCCCAGCTGGTCTTAAGACTCATGCCTGCCTCGTCCCAGGCCCTCATGCTCATCTCGTATCTTCTCCCCACTTGTCTGTCACCCTCTGCTGCCCTGGGCTAAAGAGTCACCATGGCGACTGAAGACTCCATCATCCGCATCCCCCCCTACCACTACATCCACGTGCTGGACCAGAACAGCAACGTGTCCCGCGTGGAGGTTGGGCCAAAGACTTACATCCGGCAGGACAATGAGAGGTTGGTGTCAGGACTGGGCCATCTGGAGACGTGGGGGCGAGGAAGCCCTCTTAGTCTGCCAGCATGATCGTCTACCTCCTTCCTGTTCCCAAGCAGAGCTGTCCCTCACATGGGTGACAGGGAGCTTTCTCTCCTATTCATTAGCTCCTTTCGAAGTTGAAATGGGGGTCCCCTGGGTCCTCACACTACTTCTCACCCTCCAACAGGGTCCTGTTTGCCCCTGTGCGCATGGTGACTATCCCCCCACGCCACTACTGCACAGTGGCCAACCCAGTGTCCCGGGATGCCGAGGGCTCAGTGCTGTTTGATGTCACAGGACAAGTACGGCTCCGCCACGCTGACCTAGAGATCCGGCTGGCCCAGGACCCCTTCCCCCTGTACCCAGGGGAGGTGTTGGAAAAGGTACCCAGCTTGCCTCCCTTATACTCCACCTGTCCTGCCACCTTGTCCTAGGGCTCTGCACTGCTTTCTGCAGGGAAAACAAATTGGGGCGGAGGATGGGGGGCAACATTTGCTGGTTCTCACCAGGGGCAGAATCGACTGTTTGTGCCTCCACTCACCCTCCACTCACCCTCCCCAAACACCCCCTTCCCCTTCACATGCCCACAACAGACTTGCCTCTCCTTCAAGAGCCGTCAGCCCATCTCGCCAGCTATTCTTCCAGGCTCCAGAGCCTGACGGAAGCTCCTGGCCAGTCTGGCACTAAATGACTTGTGCCAAGAGTAAGCATTTATTCACTCAAATAGTGCCAGACAGTGGTGGGCAGTAACAGCAATGGTGGAATAGAGGAGGTCCAGGCTCAGATATCTGTGACTGTTCCACGGGAAGGCATCGCAGGCCTGCCCTTCCAGCCAAGCCCTTGTCCATGTTGTCCTCAGGGCCTGGGCTTGAGCGAGTGGGCATCCTGCCTTCATTTCTGCAATGTTTCTTCCACCTTCACCTCCTTGCCGTTTTATACTGTTTCACTCTGGGTCCCTCTGCAAAGCATGCTTCTTGATGCTGGAAACATGATAGCATGACCCAGGAAGCTTTGAGACGTTGCTGTCCATTCCGATGCAGACACTGTAGGGAAGAAGTATGTGTGTGTAGAGATAGAAAGTGATGAGGAATGATTAAAATATTAACCCTTAAGGAATCTGAGTGAAGAGTGTAGGGGTATTCTTTATACTCTTCTTGAAACCTTTATTTAAGTCTGAAACTCAAAAATTTAAAATCATCCGTATCAAGGTCCTTCCTTAGACCAACTAAATCCTGCTCTGGGTGGGGTGTGGTAGCGGGTAGTGAGTGCCAGTACTTAAAAGTTTCCTAGAGCAGAGAGAAAGCTTTCCTCATCCTGCCTCTTGAACCTCTGCTTCCCCAGCAGCCCCAGCCCACAGCAGCTCATTCTCTCAAACCCCATGTGCGCCAGGCCAGGAGGGCTGGGCCTCTTCCTCCTTGGAGCCCAATGCCTCTGAGACATTCCTTTTCTAGTCAACACTTGCCTTCCTTCAGTGGGCTTGCCCTGCCCGTACCACTTTCTTGCCCATCTTCACCGAGGTGGTACCTGGCTTGGGCCTCCCTTCCCCCACCCTCTTGTCCTCCTGGGAGCCTCACTAATGTCCTTGCAATGACCCTGTCAACATCTTGACCTTTTTGACCTCAACTCTGACCCTTGGCTCTTCTGTTCTGCTTCAGCCCTGCCCACTGCCATGTCCCCTCTGGACTTGGTTATTCTCCCACTGGCCCCCCCTTTGAAATTAAACTCAGCTTCTTCCTGACCATCAGTCTCCCTTTCCTAGCCCCCCTCTGTTGTCATGTCCCCTCAAGGCTTTGGATCCCATCTTCTATCCCTCAGACTCTCTTCCTGGTCTCTTTCCTACCCCAACTGAACCTTACAATTTTAACATACTTCTTGTGCACTGGTGTGTTGCTGGACTGGCAGCAAAACCTGGTCCTGGATCGGTCTTCCCCCCTCTTTCTGTTTTCGCACCCAGAAGGGGTTTCCTAACCTTTCGGACAGACCCCCTAACACACAATATCGTAAGTAGCAGATGGGCTGTTTGGTTTATTCCATCCCCAGCCTTGTTGATCAGTTCTCTTCCTTCCCAACCAGCTTTCTCTTCATTTTTCTGTGTATGCTTCTAAATATTTATCGTTCTCTATTCTGTTCCTAGTTTCTGCCCTCTCACTCTTGAACAACTTGGTCACTTAGTTAGAAATTGAGGCTAGGATCTGGATCCGTGTCCTTTCCCGTACTTTATACCTACCTTTATCTCGTTTCTACCTGTTGGAGCCTGAGGAGGTTCCCCTCCATCAGGTGGACCCGGGAACCCGACTCATCCTCTGTCTCCTGAGGCCTTGCTCCCCACCCAGAGCTTCTGTCTCCTCTGTCTTTACCTTCTCCGCTACTGCTGCCTTTCTCTTGGCCAATAAACATGCTCTGCCTCTTCCATCCTTTTCTGGCCTTAAAGGCTTACTTGCGTAAGCTTTCCATTCTGAAGAATGCATTCATGAGGCTGTGAAATCCTCTCTGACTTCCACCACCTGTACCCGCTCTCCATTTCAGAGGTATCTACTATCATCCTTTCAGGGTATACACATGCAGATATGTTTATGCGTTCACATAAGTATGTATCTAAAACTAGTATTGATTATAACCTATTTGCATAAGGACTATCGCACCATGGTGTGCCAGTGCATTTTGGATGAACTTCTGCATATTGATGCATAAATCATCTCTTGTTTAGTTGTTGTATGCAATTCCATATGATGTATAGAATTTCAGCCATTTCCCTATTGAGAATCATTTAGGATGTTTCCACTTTTTAGGAAAAAACAGTACTGCTATGAAAATCCTTGTCTGTGTGTCCTTGTGCACACTAGTTTCTTTTAAGCGTAGAAATTTATTTTTTATTTTTCTTTCAGGAAGATTAGCCCTGAGCTAACTACTGCCAGTCCTCCTCTTTTTTGCTGAGGAAGACTGGCCCTGAGCTAACATCCGTTGCCCATCTTCCTCTACTTTATATGTGGGATGCCTACCTCAGCATGGCGTGCCAAGCGGTGCCATGTCTGCACCCGGGATCTGAACCGGAGAACCCTGGGCGCCGAAGCGGAATGTGTGCACTTAACCACTGCGCCACTGGGCCGGCCCCTAAGCGTAGAAATTTATTAATTTCTGGAACTGCTGGGTCCCAGGATATGCACACGAAATTTGTATGGGCTTCTATGAATGGTCTTGTGAATCCAATTTCTAGCTTTTTCCTGCTCTCTCTTTCCTTTCCTACTTACTCTTTGATGACCACTTGTGCTTAATGCTCTCTGCCGTATTCCCTCACAAGCCCCTGCCTCCACCTCCACTGAACTTGCTTTGGCAAAGCCCCAAGACATCCTAGCTGCAGGCCAGGCCCAGTGCACAGTCATTCTGTGTCTCGTGGGCCATCTCAGCCACATCCATTGTTGATCCGCCCTCTTATTAAAACGTGTCTTTACATTTTGCTCTGTGGATGTCTTTTCCATCTTAGATGTCTCCCTTTCCTCCCCTGCCCCCTCTGCCTTCAGCTTCTGTCCTGAACTTCCTGTGTGCCCTCTTGTGCTCTTGTGGCTGTCACTACTTTGTCTATGTTGAAGACCAACCCTACACATTAGCTGGGAGCTAGAGACTTGAGTCCCCTAACTGCCTAGAGGAAGCCCTCTCCTGGATGTCTCTCAGCCACAACGTACTGGACATCCAAACCTAACACTTTCCCTTACCCTCAAATCTGTTTTTCTCTTATATTCCTTGGTGATCTTAACTTGGTGATACTACTGGGTACCCAGTCACTAGAGCTGGAAGCCTGTGACGGTGTGGGGAATGGACTGGGAAGAGATGGAGATGGCAGCCAGGAGACCAATCAGGAAGACATTTCCATCACTGAGGCAAGATATGTTAGTGGCTTAGGTGAGGGTGATGGCAGGGATAGATAAAGGGAGACCTGAATTTGCAATAGGTCAGATAGGAAGTGATGACAGTAGATGTGGGAGGTGAAAAACATGCTGGACTATATGCTCTTCCCAGATGATGACCACCTTCTCCTCCTTCCACACCTTTGTATCAAAACCCAGTTCGTCCTGTGGCCAGCCTGGTGGCACAGTGGTTAAGTTCATGCATTCTGCTTCGGCAGCCCGGGGTTTATGAGTTCAGATCCTGGGCGCGGACCTACACACTACTTACTCATCAAGTTATGCTGTGGCAGCATCGCACGTACAAAATAGAGGAAGATTGTCACAAACGTTGCTCAGGGACAATCTTCCTCAAGCAAAAAGAGGAGGATTGGCAACAGATGTTAGCTCAGGGTTGATCTTCCTCACCAAAGACAGACAAACAAAACACAAAAAAGCCAGCTCTCCTTTGAGCCCCAGTTCAAATGCCACTTTTTGAGGGCCTTCTCTAACTTCTCCTTCATCTGAACTTCTATAACCTCTCTCCCTTGACGCTCTCCACAGTCGTCTTGAGAGAATGGTCTGTGACTGTCTTGTCACCTGCTGGAACTTCAACTTCAAGAAGACAGAGGAAGGGGGGTGTGTCCTGCCCCCACCACACCCAGCTAGGTGCCATGCATATGGAAGGTGTACAGGGAGGGGCTTGCCTGGGCAATACACCTCCAGCTCTGCCTCTCTCCAACCCAGTGTGTAGTCAGTGAGTAGGGCAGAGTTATTTGACTTTCTCTGCCATAGGGCTACTCTAGTTGGAGTAAGGAACAGCAGGTAGACGGAGGTTCAAGTCCTGATTCTGTTCCTTACTAGTTGTGTGACCTTGGTCATGTCCTTGGGCCTCTATGAACCTCTCTTTCCTTGCTTTCCTGCCTCTCTCAGAACATTGTCAAAGATCGAGTGAAGTCCTATTTGTAGAAACATTTCTACAAACTTCTAAAAGGTTTGGTTACTTCCTTCCTCATGAGGCGCCATGACTGGAGTCAATGGCTATCTTGTGACCATGAGGTAACCTTGAAAACAAAGCCACATGCTTAAAACATGCCTATTCTAGCAGTTTATACCCTCCCACCTCCTTAACTTCCTAGGGAGCCCCAGTGCACACTAAGCCATGAGATACTCATTCATTCAGCTTCCCAGGTATTTCTCCCACATCTCCCATCAAGCCCTTTACCTGGTTTCCTACCTCGATTTCTAGCTGAAAACAACTTCTAAACACTTCCTGCAGAGGAAGGTGTGTCCTTGGCTCATCAGCAGTGACATACTCTTTCTCTGTCAACTCTTAGTTCTTCAGACCAAATGGGTTCGGGACTACCCCTACCTTGTACATTGCAGTCAGAGTCTTATTTGGGACATGTAAAGATTGGTGCTATGGACTCTGACTGCCAAGGTATCAGATTTGACTCCTGGGGTCACAGCACTGAATGCCCCATGGCCTCCCTTTTCCCCCTATTAGGACATCACCCCACTGCAGGTGGTTCTGCCCAACACTGCCCTCCATCTTAAGGCACTGCTGGATTTTGAGGATAAGAATGGAGACAAGGTGGTAGCAGGAGATGAGTGGCTATTTGAAGGACCTGGTAAGTTCTTTCCATCGGGCCGGAGTCGGGGTCAGAGGCTTCCTGCCTTCCCGTCATAGCCCTGATACCTTCTGACCCTCAACCTGCGCCTCATCTTCCCTTCCCAGGCACTTATATCCCCCGGAAGGAGGTGGAGGTCCTGGAGATCATTCAGGCAACGATCATCAGGCAGAACCAGGCCCTGCGGCTGAGGGCCCGCAAGGAGTGCTGGGACCGGGACGGCAAGGAGAGGGTGACTGGTAAGGTTGTGAAGGGGCACTGAGGAGGGTGGGCAGGCTGTGCCTCCGACTGCCCAGACTGCAGGGAAGTAGGAGAAAGTTGGGGAAAGCCACTTGTAGCCTGGGAGGAAGTGCTTCCCCGGGATCTTTTGTAAGCTCTTAGGGGCTGCCCACAGCTTTTCCTCTACCCACCTTCATGCTGGCACTACCACAACCCTGACCCTCTTCCCTCCCCCGACCCTTTAGCGTGAGCTGGGGGCGGTGGCCGAGTCTGTTTCTAGATCAACAAAGCAGGTGTGCGCATACCATTAGCAATTGTATTTGACAAATGTGATGTAGTAAGCAAAATGTCTTACCAAATGCAGTGCCTTCTGTGTGCCAGGTGCGGTTCAAATGCTTTACAAATGGCAACTTATTTAGTCCTAACAACCTCGAGGCACTGCTATTTCCATTTTCTATGTAACAAAACTGAGGCACAGAAATTAGGTTACTTGCCTGGGTTTACGGCCGGGAAGGGCGAGGCTGGAACTTGTACCCAGGTGCTCTTGCTTCTCCAATAAACCAAAAGACGTCCACAGCTGTAACTGAGGCAGTTCTGCTGCCCTCTTTAGGAGAAGGAAAAGAGGTGATCTTTGGAGCTAAGAGAAGGCACAGCAGGGTGTTGGTGGAGCAGCAGCTTGGGCACTTAGAAGGGCTTTTTATTTATTTATCTATTTATTATTATTTTTTAAGATTTTATTTTTCCTTTTCCTCCCAAAGCCCCCTGGTACGTAGTTGTATATTTTTAGTTGTGGGTCCTTCTAGTTGCGCCATGTAGGATGCCGCCTCAACATGGCCTAACGAGCAGTGCCGTGTCCGCGCCCAGGATCCGAACCCGTGAAACCCTGGGCGGCTGCAGGGGAGCGCGCGAACTTAACCACTCGGCCAAGGGGCCGTCCCCAAGAAGGGCTTTTTTATTCCCCTGAGTAGAGATTGGTTTTCCTCTGGCCTCAAAGGAATAAAGACAAGGACTCCTGTCAGGCCCTTGAACCTGGGGGCATTGGCATCTTCTCACCTACAAAGTTCTGCGGGTTCCCAGTTGGCTGAGGAAAAGGGCAGCTCAGGAGCAGGCCGGGTGACCTTTGACCCTTACTCTCTGCCCTTGGCTCAGGAGAAGAATGGCTGGTCCGCTCCGTGGGTGCTTATCTCCCAGCAGTGTTTGAGGAGGTTCTGGATTTGGTGGACGCTGTGGTCCTCACAGAAAAGGTTTGTGCTCTGGGGGCTGTGGGTTAAGGGCCCCTGGGGTAGGGACTACTCAGAGTGGCAGAGATGGTGGCAGATAACATGAAAGTAAAAGAGAAGCAATGTTTCTATGGTAACTAAAAGAAAAATTCAGAGGTTAGATCACTTGAGGGTTATCCTGGGTCATCTGAAAGGCTTAAAAAGCCCTCCTGGGTTGTTAGAAACTCTCATTCAGACCTGGGAGCATTTAGTGGCCAATGAATGGGGTTCCCAGGCTCCCTGAGGAGGTTGGAGGTAGATTTACTCAAACGCCCCGACATCTTGCTCTACAGACAGCCCTGCACCTCCGGGCTCGGCAGAACTTCCGAGACTTGAGAGGAGTGACCCGCCGCACTGGGGAGGAATGGCTGGTGACAGTGCAGGACACGGAGGCCCACGTGCCCGATGTCTATGAGGAGGTGCTGGGAGTCGTGCCCATCACCACCTTGGGCCCCCACAACTACTGTGTGATTCTCGACCCCGTTGGACCGGATGGCAAGAACCAGCTGGGGCAAAAGCGTGTAGTCAAGGTAAGCACCTCGGCCTCCCCCAGAGGCCTGCCCTGGGGGTGACTGCCCGTGAACGGCCCAAGGCCCTCCGACCTCTCTCCCTTCTCTCCTCCCACCCCCGGTGCACACTCTAGAAAGACCAAGCTTGTCGTGGCTTCCTCTGTGCCTTTGCACACTTGGTTCTAGCTCTTGAAACAGCGTCCCCTTGAATTCACTTGCAGCCTCCGACCTCGTTACACACTGCCTCTTCTGGGAGTGCCCCCTGGCCCTGCCCTGTGCCAACAGAGCTAGAAACTTTCTCTCATATTTCACATCCCTTTGTTCTGGAAACTTTGTCATCCTGCATAAAACAAATCTCTTAGTTTACACTTTTCCCTACCCCCTACCTCATCCCCTCTTTGAACTGTGGGAGTTGGCAACCTTTTTCTGTAAAGGGCCAGGTCGTAGAAGGTTTAGGCTTTGTGGGCTATATGGTCTCTGTTGCAGCTACTCAACCGTGCTGTCATGTCAGCATGTGCAGCATGCAAACGAACGAGTGCCACTGTGTTCCCTGAACGTTTTATTTGCAAAAATAGGAGGTGGAAAAAGTAGAAACAACTCAAATGTTCATCAGTTGATGAATGGATAAAAAATTGTGGTATATCCATACAATGGAATATCATTCAGCTATAAAAAGAAATCAAGTACTGGTAAATGCTACAGCATGGATAATCTTGAAAGCACTGGAACAGAAGCAATAGAAGCCCAGTGTGAACGACCACATATCGTATGATTCCGTTTACATGAAATGTCCAGAATGGGCAAATTCATAGAGACAGAAAATAAACTAGTGGTTGGTGGAGGGTAGGAATGGGCAGTGACTGCTACCGGGTGTAGAGTGTCTTTTCAGGATGCTGAAAATGTTCTGGAATTAGATAGTAGTGATGTTGGACAACTCCGTGGATACACTAAAACAACTGAATTGTATACTTCAAATAGGTATATTTTATGGTATGTGGGTTATGTTTCAATAAATATATATTTTAAAAAATAGGCAGCTGGCCAGATTTGGCCCAAACATTAGGGTTTGCCAACTCTGGACTATGTCCCAAGAAGAAAAGGCATGGGAGAAACAAAGGGCAATAGATTAATTCTTAACTGTTGCGCTTGTGAAGACCCAGGTCCTGACAACTTGCAAAATTTTTCAAGGGCAGGTTTGACCAGACGAGCTCTGCAGGCATTTGTAGAGAGCCTGACAGCCCAGATAACACTTCACTGGATTACTATGTGGGGGTGGGGGAGGTGCTTGTCCTCAGCACAAGCCCGCAGTCACGCAGAGCTGAGGGAGGTGCCATCAGATGCACCCGCGACCCTGGGTGGCAGCTGCTCCTAACCCCGCATCTCCCCACTAGGGAGAGAAGTCTTTTTTCCTCAGACCAGGAGAGAGGCTGGAACGAGGCATCCAGGATGTCTACGTGCTGTCGGAGCAGCAGGGACTGCTGCTGAGGGCCCTGCAGCCCCTGGAAGAGGGGGAGGGGGAGGAGAAGGTCTTGCATCAGGCTGGGGACCGCTGGCTTATCCGTGGACCCCTGGAGTATGTGCCGTCTGCCAAGGTGGAGGTGGTTGAAGAGCGTCAGGCCATCCCTCTGGACCAGAATGAGGGCATCTACGTTCAGGACGTCAAGACTGGAAAGGTAACAGCGGAGGGATGGGTACTGTCACTGCCGTGTGGCCATGGTGGTGGCTTGCTCTGGGTGAGTGGGTGACGCTGATGAGGAGGCCCATGGTAGAGACAGGGGAGCACCGACAGCGGCATCGGAGACAGCAGGCTGCGAGGTCTGAGGGTACTCTGTGGAGTATTTGCTTTCCCTTTGTCTTAAATATCTAACTTCAAATTCCAGAAAACCCCAAGGGAGAAGATGAGCTAAGTTTTAGGATGGAAAAACTATCCCCACTGCGGATCCCTCCCTTGAATAAAGGACTGACCGCAGTGTGGCCTGGGAACAATAAGAACTGACCTCCTACCCCATGCTCTTATCCTGGCGGAATGCTTTCTCTTTGCCCCCTTGCCTGAAACTATGACCTTGGTTTGACGTAGGGTCACATCTCTGACCTCTTTTTCTAAGCATCTGACCTAGAAATAGAGCTCAGAATCCTAGGAAATGTTAGTGTATGCTGTCTATTTCCTAGGATTTTATCTGTCCCTGGGATGTCCTCCAAGCTGCCCCATGAAGGAGCATTCCAGAGTAAATAATATCGAGCACTTACCATATGCCAAGTTCTCAGCACTAGACGTGTGAGATATCATTCCTTCCTCAACCCTATGAAGTAGCCACTATCGGGTCCATTTTGCAGATGAGGAACTGAAGCACAGGGGTGAAATAGCTTGCCCAAGATTACCAAGCTAGCTGACGGCGAACTTGAACGCAGCCTCGTTCCAGAGACCATTCCAGAGACCACGTCTGACCACGACACTGTGCTAGCCTTGAACTACCTCGGTGCTGCTCCAGGACTGCTGGGTGGGTCTTTCTGCCGCTTCCCCTAGTGACATCCTTCCTCCTTGTCTTCCCTCAAGGTGCGTGCTGTGATTGGAAGCACCTACATGCTGACCCAGGACGAGGTCCTCTGGGAGAAAGAGCTGCCTCCTGGGGTGGAGGAGCTGCTGAACAAGGGGCAGGACCCTCTCGCGGACAGGGGTGCGAAGGAGACGGCCAAGACCCTTCAGCCCTTTGCTCCCCGGAACAAGACCCATGTGGTCAGCTACCGTGTCCCTCACAACGCTGCTGTGCAGGTGTATGACTACAGAGAGAAGAGAGCTCGGTGAGGGGCCTGCCATGAGGGGGTGCACGTGGTGGGAGAGGCTCGCCATGTGTCTGACTCCTGGCTCCCTCTGCAGCGTGGTCTTTGGGCCTGAGCTGGTGTCACTGGGTCCTGAGGAGCAGTTTACGGTGTTGTCCCTCTCGGCTGGGCGGCCCAAGCGTCCCCACACCCGCCGTGCCCTCTGCCTGCTGCTCGGGCCTGACTTCTTCACAGACGTCATCACCATTGAAACTGCAGACCATGCCAGGCTGCAGCTGCAGCTTGCCTACAACTGGTAAGGGGTAGGGTGTTGAGGAAGGCTCCTGAAGTGCCGGGCTCATGATGAGGGCAGAACGCCTGACTCTATGCCATGGTGTGGAGGGAAACCCAGGGGTTCTTGCAAATCCAGTCTGATGCCCAAGGGAATGACAGGGAAGATGCAGGCTCGCCTCCTGGGAACAGGATTTTGGGGACATGGCAGAAGGACACTCCCCAGCTCTCAGCATGTGTTCAGCCAAACACATAACTGAAAGTTTTTAAAACTATTGGACGTGACCAGTGGGAGTGGGCAGTGTGGGCAAGGGGTCAAGATCATGTGCTCGGGGGCCCACTGCCTGGGTCTGCATCCCAGCCCCGCTGTTTGCTAGCTGTGGACTGGGTAAGTGACTTTCCTGTCACTTTCCTGTAAGTAAGTACTTTCCTGAGTTTCCCAGTCTGAAGAATGAGGATGACAGCATGACCATCAACTCCACAGGGAATTGAAAGGATGCAGTGAGAATTAGAACAGTGCCCCAGACATAGTTAGAGCTCAAATGGCAGTGATTAGAGTTAGGAGAGACAAGTCATATTCAGAAGCAATGCTCGACAGCCCCCAACACACATTCCTCACCTCTTGGCTAAGTGACCAGGACCATGACACAGGCAGATGGGGCACTGACATCTTCGGGGTCACTACAGCATTACAACTGAGAGCAGAGACCCTGGAGCCACACTGCCTGGGCTCAACTTCCTGGCTTGCCACATATTTTGTGACTTCAGTTCTGTTATATAACCTCTCTAGACCTCGATTTCCTCATCTGTAAAATGGGGATAATGCTCATCCCCACCTCATAGGGTGGCTGAGAGAATTAAATGGGAACATGTGTAAGTTTCTTAGGACCTTACCTGGCACGTGGTGGGCCCTAATTAGCATTCTCTATCATGCGAGACCTTGCCCAGCCCCTGAGGGTGGCAGTCAGAGTCCTTTTAGAAGGTGAGAGATTTGTTTCTGGGAGGAAAACGGCTTCCCTATTCTAGGCCTTTTTGCTCACAGGCACTTTGAACTGAGTGACTGGAAGGATCCCCAAGAGACAGCCAAGCTCTTCTCAGTGCCTGACTTTGTGGGTGATGCCTGCAAGGCCATCGCATCCCGGGTGCGGGGGGCTGTGGCCTCTGTCACCTTCGATGACTTCCATAAGAACTCGGCCCGCATCATTCGCACTGCTGTCTTTGGCTTTGAGACCCTGGAAGCCAAGGGGTCTGACAGCATGGCCCTGCCCAAGCCCCGGGACCGCGCTATCTTCCCCCAAAATGGCTTGGTGGTCAGCAGCGTGGATGTGCAGTCAGTGGAGCCTGTGGACCAGAGGACCCGGGACGCCCTGCAACGCAGTGTCCAGCTGGCCATCGAGATCACCACCAACTCCCAGGAGGCAGCCGCCAAGTGAGTGAGGCCTTGGGGGCCCAGCTGCTCACATTGCCCACTGCAGGCCAGACCTCTCCAGGGTCCCCATCTCCAGCCCACTGCCGGGACCTGGATAGCATGGCATCCCCTGATTGTTAGCCTACTGTCATCCTTACCTAGCTGATAGTATGACCTACTTAAAATGTGACCAGATGCCACCCCTGCTCATGTGGCTTCTCACCGTGTGTATGCTAAAAACCAAGCTCATTTCTATGGCCTTCTAGGCACCCTGGGGTCCAGCCCTGCCTGCCCGCCTCTTGCCTTCCAGCCTTCCCCCAGGCTCACATGCTCCAGGGCCCACCAGCTCCTTTCTGTTCCTCAGATGCCCACCTTGAGGCCTTCTGCACTGGCTGTCTCCTCTGCCCAGAATGCTCTTCCCCTAGAGCGCTTCAGGGCAGGCTCCTCCTTCTGGCCTCAGCTCAAAGGTCACCTCCTAGGGGAGCCCTTTTCTTTCTCCTGCAACTGACACAGCACCCTCTTTGCCCAGTCATTATTGTATCACTCATTTTCAAGGAACTTGTCATTGTCTGAAATCATCCTTGTCTACTTGTCTTTTCCCCACTGGAAGGTAAGTTGTATGAAAGTAGGGGCCTGGGTCACAACTGTGTTCCCTTGTGCCCAGAATCATGCCTGGCTTGCAGTGGACACACTGCCTTTGCATGTTGAGTGCCTCCTGTGGGCCAGGGTCTGTCCCGGGCACCCAACAGATTGATGGTCCCTGTTCTTGGAGCTCCCATTCCAGCTCTGGCCCCAAGCCAGCATCTTACCTGTCCCCTCTTCCATCCAGGCACGAGGCTCAGAGACTAGAGCAAGAAGCCCGTGGCCGACTTGAGAGACAGAAGATCTTGGACCAATCAGAAGCTGAAAAAGCTCGCAGGGAACTCTTGGAGCTGGAGGCTCTGAGGTGGGTTGAGAACTAAAGGAAAAGATGGCCGAGGGTCTTGGGAAAGCAGCTGGTTGGGGGAGCTGGGTGAGTGTGAAAGCTGCTACAGCGTAAGGTCAAGGCCAGGTCAGGGCTTGGTTGGGCTTTCTCCTGGCTCTTGCCTGACTGCCACCACCGCCTCCAGCACTGCTGTGGAGAGCACTGGGGCTGCCAAGGCAGAGGCGGAGTCCCGTGCAGAGGCAGCGCGCATCGAGGGAGAGGGCTCCGTGCTGCAGGCCAAGCTAAAGGCAGAGGCCCTGGCCATTGAGACGGTGAGTCCGGGAGATGCCCGTGGAAGGTGTGGCCTTGGGGTCTGGAAGAGGCCAGATCACTGCAGTCCCTGAAGCTGAGTAGGATACCAAGTACCCTAATGTAAGGCCCTATTCAAATACTTGGTGGTTTATGAAGTCCTTTGCCCTATATTAATTCACCTAATGCCTGCCTGGAAGGAAAGGATTATTATGACACACATCTTACGTGTAATACATGCTCAGACACTGGCCAGCTTTGTACCAGGTATTGCATATGTTTCATATGCATGATCTTATTTAATACGTGAAATCCCATTAAGGTAGGTATTATCTTCATTTTACAGACGCGGGACCTCAGGCTTGGATTCAGGGCTCTGTGGGTCACTAACTAGAGGTCATATAGCCAGGTTCACACATGACTGACTATAAGTTCACAATTCTGTCCCTTCCATCTCAGTTCCTCAGGCTTGCTGGCTAGGGTGACTTGCTGGACAGTTGCCAGGGGCCACACAATCGAAAGAATGATGGGTTTTCCCCTTCCAGGAGGCTGAGCTCCAGCGGGTAAAGAAAGTACGAGAGCTAGAACTGATCTATGCCCGGGCCCAGCTGGAGCTAGAGGTGAGCAAGGCCCAGCAGCTGGCTGAGGTGGAGGCGAAGAAGTTCAAGCACATGACGGAAGCCCTGGGCCCCAGCACCATCAGGGACCTTGCTGTGGCAGGGCCAGAGATGCAGGTGAGTCCGGAGAGTGCAGGGGGGATGTGTGCATGTCTTGGGATGAAACTTGGAACCAAGAAGGCAGAGCTAAGGAGGCAAACACAACATCTAGGGAGATATTGGGGGTGAGGGGAGGTGGTGACGAACTCTCTCATATCCTGTGTCCTGACCTGCATCATTTGAGTATGGTGTCATATCAGGCACTGGACTAGGCTCGGCAGTGAGCTGGGCCTCCTCGGGGAGATAAACAGGTTGGAGCACTTGTCACAGACCGATGTCCTAAGGAAGTCAAGCAGGGTGATAAGGTGAAGGAGGAGGTGATGCTTCATGATGTAGTTGGTTTAAGGAGGGTCACTCTGAAGAGGGGGATAAGTGAGCCCTCTGTAGAGTTGCCAGGGGCTTCCCAGGAGAGGCTCCAAGTGCACAGACACAAAGAGAATGAAACCTGGTACATTGAAGGAAGAGAAAGGACTGGATGGCTGCAACCTGGCAAGTAAGGTAGGCATGGGAGCGGTCGGAGGCAGCTGCAGGCAGGGCCCAGATCTTTTAGGCCTTCTAGGCCATGAAGAGGATGGACCCCTCTGGTTCCCCTTATGCTCCTCGCTTATCACTGACTAATGCTATGAGGATGGCTTGGGTAGAAGTGGATGGCAGCCTGCCCCAGGCAGACGAGAGAGGGGACCAGGGCCTGACTCCATCTTCTCGTTTTCCTCTTGCTCCTTCCAGGTGAGACTGCTCCAGAGCCTGGGCCTGAAATCAACCCTCATCACCGATGGCTCCACTCCCATCAACCTCTTCAACACAGCCTTGGGTCTGCTGGGGCTAGGGTCTGAGGCCCAGCCTCCGGTCAAAAAAGCAGCCAAGGGGCCCGACCCCCAAGAAGGCCTACCTCTCCAGTTCCCTGCCGCCCCTCAAGCTCTTGGAAGCAAGAGCATCATGCCTTAGCTCCATACTGTGCTGACAAATAAAACTCACACTTCTGGGCATTTAAACTGTTTTCTGTCACCATAAGTCTGCAAACATAAACTCACAAGGGAGTTTAATGGCGGGAAGGAGATACCCCTCAAATCTTGAGACAGTTAGTAGGGACCGTCCCCATCTGTAAAGTGGAGAGGAAACTGAGGCAGGGAGAAGACTAACCTGAAGCCACACAGGTAGCAACGGGGCCCCAAAGTCTTACCAACCAGACTGGCTTTTTAGCAGTCAGGCTTCCTAGACCCCAGTGGGGAGAGGTGATGCTGCAGGTGAGAGGATGGGGCCTGCCTGGCCGGCCCCTCGGGGTGGCTCCTGCGCTAGCACCATCCCTTCTCGCTACCAATTCCTCCAGAAGCCCAGCTTGCAGCAGGTTCTGGAGTTTAACCCACTAGCTGTAGGTGCGGCCATCCTGGCTTCCTGCCGCCCCCACACCCCAGCACATGGGAGGCTCCCTTTGGTGCCACCTGCTGGTCACACTGCACCTGGCAGGCCTGTGCACGTGTCTTTTCTCAGATGAGGATGTCAGAGAGGGAGGAGGATGGTATCGGCTCTTCGGAGCATCAAGCGGGGGTGCCCCTTTCCCACCCTCCCCCAGTGACGAGCCCTTATTTGGGGGCAGGAACCAGGCGTGATCAGTCTGAACACACAAGTGCAGGTTGCAAGGTTCCCCAGCCCTTGGTCCTAGGTGGAGTGTAGGTGCCGGGTCTGCCTGATCTCTGCTGAGGAAGTAAAAAGATCATAGGGGTAAAGAGAGAAGCTTGGGTTTACTCGCTGTGTGGCTAGAGAAGGCAACTTAACCTTCTCTGATCTCTCTTCCTCTGTGGACTGGGCCGGCAATTCCCCTACTGAGCAGGGTTGATGCTTTTTTAGGGTCTTATTCTTTTCCCCGCACTGGGGCCCCATAAGCCTTGTCTCTTTCCAAGTTGAGTTGCATTTATGTGGCAAGTGGCTCCACTCAAGTCCGAGCTTGTCGAGGAGGCCGGGGGCTGGCTGTCAGCCCACAGTGCTCGGTAGTGCTGGCTCAGTGTTGATGGAAGAGGCAAGTGAGTCAGCCCCTCCGTCCCCGCTTCCTACAAACTCTCCTACGTCTTCCCTTAAGAGAGGTAACCAACTTCAAACTCTTCATCTGGCACACGGTGAGTGCTGAGTTGGCACTGTTTATTGCCAAGGATATCTGGAGAATTGTCTGTGGTAGGTACATTCCTTCCCATCTCACCCACCGGCTCCCATGGCCATCCCTTGACCTTGTCATTACTAACAACCACACCACCTCTGAAACCTCAACTCCTGCTGCCTCCAACAACCATTGCTCCAACTCAAGGCTTAATGACCTTGACCCCAACCACTTTCTCAACATTGACACCTCCCTTTCATTTCAGTCTTGCCCAGCTTCAAGTTCATTGTCTGTTGTGTGATTCACTCACTCTCACTCAAAAGCTCCCTTAACTCCCCCACCTCTCCGCTCTCCCATGATACTTAGTGGGAAAAGCTCCATCCCATCTTAAACCAACTACCGCCCTCTCTACCTGCCTCTGACCAACTATATGTTGCTGGGGGAGCAACACCCCACATGCTGAGTGATCTCATTTTAAACTTGTTGCAGCAAATTTCGAGGGAGACCTAACGCCTCTGACTATGCTTCTGTAGCTTGCGAGATCCCCTTCAGAACAACTATTCACACCTCCTCTCCCAACCTCCCACACCCCTGCCCACTTTCTCTCGCATCTGAGAAAATAGAAGCAAATTGGGCAGGAAGGCTCTCCCCCCTTCCCAGCAGCAAATTAACAAGCTACCAGCCTCCTGTCCTCCCTCCTGTTCCCATTGAGGACACTGAGCCCAGCTCCTGCCGTGGGCTCTGGATCCCACCCCCTCAAGTCCTTGAATCCTCTCCTACGTCAATCACCTTTCTCTCCTGCACTGTTTCTCTGTCTCCCTCGGATTATCGTCATCTGTATATAAATATGCTCTAATCTCTCCCATGTAGCACCAACAAGGAAACTTCCCCCTTAGCCTACATCCCCTCCAGCTGCCACTTCTATTTTTCCTTCACAGCCAAATTTCTCAGTTCCCACTCCTCACTTGTCATTATCTCCTCAAACCACTCCAGTTAGGCTCTGTCTTCACCCCTTGCTTCATGGAAACTGCTCTAACCAGCATCACCAGTGATGTCTCTGTTGCTAGACCCAGCAGTTAGCCCCTCCCTCAGCCTCTCCCGTGATTCAGCACAGTGGCCACCCACACTGGGGTCCCGGGACCGTCTACTCCACTTTTCTTTCCTCCCTCAGGGGCAGCTTCTCAGTTTCCTTGGCCAGCTAGCTGCACTTTCTCTGCTCAGCCTGTAAATCATGGGTCACTCTGGGCCCTGTTCTTACTCAGCTACATTCTGGGCCAATCTCATGGCTTTAGATCATCTGTATACCACTGACTTCCAAATCCCTTTCTCCGTCCCTGATCTCACCCCTGAGATCCCTGATTTCCAGTTGATGACTTGATGTCTTCACATGGATGTCTAATAGGCCATCAGGCTTGGCCATATGACTTGTTCTGACTGATGAATTGCAAAAGGGAGTGACATCATCCTCCTGTCTGGCTTTTTCTGTGATGACCAGCAATATTCCAAATAGAGGCTGCTTTATCAGCCTGGGTCCCAGAGGGAAGACGGCATGAAGCAGAGCCACAGCTGACCCACGATAGACATGTGGCAGGAGCGTGAAATAAACGTATGCTGTTTTAAGTAATTGAGATGTGGGGGGTTTTGTTATCACAGCATAATCTAGCCTGGCCTGACTACATGTACCTCACGAGGCTGTGAGATCCTGTGAGGCAATAGGGGAAGCTGTTCTTTAAATTATATGCGTGAATATGGGCCCAGCACTGATTGTATGGTGAGGGAGGCAAGGTATACCTCAGTGATAGGAAAACAGGCCTTGCTGGAAATACACTGGAGTTTCAGCTCGCACTGGGGCCAGATTCTAAGTCAGTCTCTAAGTCCCTAATTTACCCTTGAAGGTCCCTTAAATCACCCATAAAATACAGTATGAATAGGACAGTGTGATATCTGATGAGGTTCAACACAGCCTGTTTTTCTCCAGCACTGGAGCAACTGGCTTATCTTTTTTTTTTTTTTTGAAAGATTTTTTATTTTATTCCTTTTTCTCCCCAAAGACCCCCGGTACATAGTTGTATATTCTTCGTTGTGGGTCCTTCTAGTTGTGGCACGTGGGATGCTGCCTCAGCGTGGTTTGATGAGCAGTGCCATGTCCGCGCCCAGGATTCGAACCAACGAAACACTGGGCCGCCTGCAGCAGAGCTGGTGAACTTAACCACTCGACCACGGGGCCAGCCCCACAACTGGCTTATCTTTGGTTGCATACCAGATATAGTAATTGATTTGTTTAAGGACTCCTTGTATAAGAAAAATCTGTCTTTAAACAGCAAATCACACTCAGCATGGTGTGATGCTATTTACCAAATCTCCCCCTTCTGGGCCCACAACCAGTCTATTTCTCAACCTCCCTTGCACAGAGGCGTGGCAATCTGAGTTCTAGCCAATGGAATGTGAGCAGAAGTAGTGTGTGCCAATCCCCTGCCACCCCATTAAAACCAGCCTCGTGCAACCTCCACGCGCACCTCTTCTGCCTGCATGACACAAGCAAGCAGGGCGCTCTCGGAAGCCATGGGTTGAAAACGGTGAAACCTGAAGATGGGAGGAGGCCGAGTCCCTGACTCTCTGCTTCGGGAGAGCTACCTCCCAGTCAGGAGCACCGGATAAGGACTGAACGTGAGTTCGACACAAACTATCATGTTGGAGCCACTATACGTCTTGAGGTTTGTTACAGCAGTTAGGGTTACTTGGACTAATCACAGTGTGAGAGCCTGGAAGAGATTCAAGACCACCGGAAGGAATAGTAGATTCATGGCGCCTGTCCTGTGCCCTCTCTGAGGCAGAGCCATTGAATGGAATAAGCAAATGGAACGTGCATGGTGCTTCTTCATTCAGTGTGAAAGCATATAGGTGACTCCCAGAAAGTTATTACTGCACACAAGCAATGGAGTAAGGTCCACTAGAGATGCTATAACAAAATACCAGCAGACTGGATGGCTTATGAACAACAGAAATTCCTCTCACAGTTCTGGAGGCTGGAAGCCCAAGATCAAGGCACTGGCATGGTCAAGTCCCGCTGAGGGCCCTCTTCCTAGTTGCCAGCCAGCACCTTCTCACTATGTCCTCACATGGCGGAAGGGGCGAGAGCTCTCTTGGGCCTCTTTTAGAAGGGCACTGATCCCACTCGTGATGGCTCATGACCTAATCCCCTCCTAAAGGCCCCACCTCCAAATATTGTCACATTGGGCATTAGGTTTCAGCATAGGAATTTTGAGGGCACATAAACATTCTGACCACAGCAACACATAACACGACTCCACTGTGTCTCCTAGATCAATCATAGTGACTCCAGGACCCAATTCAGCCTGGTCTTTCCCCACCCCTCCTCCAGGAGGTCACAGGACCACTCTGCAGTTTCCTCCTGGGCTCAGTTCAGCCACGGGACATGAGACCAAAGGCACCAGGCTAACCTCCAGGCCTCAACAGGGGAGGAGCTTGGAGTCTTGGGAGCCGGTCACTCAGGCCTCAGGCACACATTCCACTTGAGTGGAAGATGCTCACCCCTCCTCTCCACCTCTCCTTCTTTCTCAGATCACAGAGAGCTGGATGTACATAAGTTAGAGACTCCTGTCACTGTAAATGGTCAGGGCCAAGGAGCCAGTCAGGGCTGTGGGGCTTGAGCAAGTGCTCAGAGGACTCATCATCGGCTGGAGGGGAGAGGTGACAGGAAGAGCTCCAGGGCAGGAGCTGGGAGGGTACCTCATTGGTCTCCCACCCAGAGCAAGCAGCCAGGCACGGGAATACCTGCAGAGTGGGAGGGCAGCTTCTTCAAGTCCAACTCTGTCCCTCCTGCTGCCCTGCCCTTCAACGTTCACCCTACAAGTGCCCCCAAAGAGTGCCCAGGTGATTTACTGCAGGATCATTCAGGTGGCAGGACCTGGTTAAACAAATAAATAGTGGAATAAGGAACCCGCTGACGTGGACCACCGTGTACGGTAAATGTCAAGGGTGCAGGCTCTGGAGCCAAGCCAGCCAGCTTAGGCTCCTCTCAGGACCTCGACTTCCTCTCTGGAAAATGGGCACAATAGGACTGTCGTGTTGTGTAGCACATGGTATAGAGTGATTGTGAGGTGAAATGAGGTAATGGACACAAAAACCGCTTGCAACAGCAGGAGCAGAACACCACACAGAACATGGAGAAAACGAAATTTAAAATATGGGACGATATACACGTAGACACGAAGAATTGAAACAGACACATAAGCAGTGAGTAGCACTGGTCGCCCCTTGGGAGAACTGAGAGCTTAAGGTGGCAGACTTCATCATCCTTTTGTAATGTATGCAATTTAATTTTTTTACTGTCTTTTACCCATTATTTTGAAATATCCTTCAGTAGCTTTGTGCGGCCCTCCGGATAAAGTCCAAATGCCCTACTGGGCTCCTCAGGCTGCCCCAGCTGGCTTCCGCCTCAACTCTCACCGATTCTCCAGCCCCCAACCCCCAGCACTCAGTGTTCCAGCCAAACTGACCTGTTTCCATTTCCGCAACTGCCCAGGGTGCTCTCCGGCCTCCCTGTTCCCTCAGCTGAGAATCCAATTCTCTCCTCTGCGTTAACCCTTCCCACCCCAATCCCTACCAGCTTTCTACTTGATACCCACCCCCTCACCAGCACCTAAGTAGAGTGTTTCAGCGCTTTCTCCTCCCATCCTCCACCAAGCCCCTCCCTAACTGCATGATTGGCTCCCCCTTCACTGGTCTGACCTTCAAGAGGGCTGGAAAGCTGGTTGCCTAGTTCCCACCAAATCCCCTGGGCCTAGGACAGGAGTTGAGGCTCAACACACATGCGATAGTTTTCAGCTCCCCCAGACGTGGAGTGGGCCTCTTGACTAAGCTATTATGTGAGTAAAATGAGCAACATCTGCAAAGAAGGCCCAGCACAGGATCTGGCATATGGTAGGCTCAATAGTTTTAAAAAGAAAGCTGGTGCCAGACACCAGAGAAAGCTTAGACAGTAGGGGTAGCTGCTAGGAACAGATGCCCACAACAATGTCTACTATGTGGTAGGTGCCCAAAAGACATTCAAGAAGGAACAGCGATCCTCAGCATTATCAGGGAGAAGAATCAGTCACCTGGAGTTTATGAAAATTGCAGACTTGTGGGCCTATCCCTAGAGATTCTGACTCTGAAGGTTTGGTACTGGGTCCAAGAAGCTGAATTTTTAAGAACTATCCCACCAGTGGTCTAAGGACCTCACTCGGAGAAACCAGCTCATCTATTCGTGAATATTTATTAAGCAGGTACGATATGCCAGGTTAAGGTTAATCTTCGTTGTAGGCATAGAGAAGGAACAAGAAGTCTATAGCTGTGGAGTTTACATTCTAGTGGGGGTAGAAAATATCAGGCATACAAATAAATGTGGCCAGTGAGAGTTGTAAAGAAAATAAAGCAGGTGGGCAGAGGACATAGCATGAGCTTGGGTGACAGGGAGGGCCTCTCTGAGGTCAGTGTGGAATGACAGGAAGGAGCCAGCCAGTAAACAACTGGGGGAAAAGCATCCAGATGGATCTTCCTTTTTCCCCAAGCTCCCCTCAACCCAGGCCCTGATCCAAGAGTATCTCAAAGGACGGTGAAGGATAGTGAAGAGCCCTCCCTCCGTCTCAGGCCTTTATTATTGAGGTTTTCAGACCCAGGATAGACCAGACAGAGGAGACTCAATGGGGAAGGATCTAGAAGGTCCCTTTTCTCCAGGCCATGGTACCTGCAGGCTTTTTCTGGCCAGGGGCAGAGGCCTGACTCCCTGCCTTTTGGGAAACCTGGCCCCTACTCCATCTCATTCACTCAAATGTCCCTAAAGTCTCAGGCCAAGCCAGACCCCAGGGCTGAGCCAGCGGGTGTGACAATGCCCAGTCCGCAGTCAGGCCTCTTCACGCTCCAGGAGCACTGTCCCTATGGGCGGGGCCCTGTGAGCATCCTTCCTGATTTGACGTCCAGATGCTTAGGGATCAAAGGAGCAGGGACTGGTCCTCAGGATTACGGAGAGGATAACATCTCCAAAGAGGCTGACCCCCTTCCCAGCAGGTTGGACAACACATTAGGAATACATGAGCCTGGGAGCTCCTAGGAGAGAGGGGAGCCACGTGGCACAGTGAGACTCCCATGGCAGGTAGGCAGCCAGGGGCAAGGGGTTCCAGGGTCACTTCTTCTTGGCACGGTCTGCTGCATCCAAGGCAGCCATGTTGCGGGCGGCTGTGATCAGGTGGATGACACTGATGACGGACTTGAGCAAGGCGATGGGGGCAGTGATCCAGAGGCCCATTCGGAAAAGACCCACGGAGCCAACTGTGGGAAGGGAACAAAGGCGATACAGACAAAATGGGATACAAGCGAGGGAGGGGCCCAGGAGTTGGTGGCCTTCCCTCCCTGGGCAGACCAGAACCCCCTCCCATCCTCCCACCTGGGCCCTCATCTCCTACCTAAAGGTCCCTCAGAGAAATTGAACAGGTAGAGGAGGCAGTAGAAGAGCTCATTTCCAGCACACAGGATAAACAGGGCAGGCTGCACAAACCGCAAAGAGGCTGCTTCAGCAAGAGGGTGGGGCAGCCCCCCACCGCCCCGCCCAAGTAAGGGACAGGGGCCGGCACCCTCTGACAGTGGGCAGCAGGGAGGAACTATACTGGGGAAATAGGGGTGCAGGGGGTAGGGGAGTAGGGTGAGGGTGGAAGGAAAGAACAATTTCAGCAGATTACTTCTCTCTTTAAAAATCCTTTCTGAGGCTGCCACTGCTCCCAGAATGAAGTCCACGCTCCTAGTCAGGGCCTAAGGCCTTTTGAGAGCCGGCTCTAAGACCTCTCTGGATTCTCTCTCCGTCCCTCCCTTCCCTGCTCCAGCTACTGTTCCTCCTCCCTGGGTGCACCTGGGCCCCATGCCCACTGGCTGCCTGGAGCAATTTACACAGGCCCTCCCCACCAATTCTACCCTCCATGCCTCAGCTTACAGGCCTCTTTCCCTGGGTTGGCTGTCCTGCCTTGGTGTTTGTGCCCAAGGATGCCCTTGGTGTTTGGGACCAAGGTTCAGCCTAGGACTTGGCCTAAGCTGAGTAAATAAGGGAGGGGCAGGAAATGCTCACTCTGGAGGTGTAGTAGATGCGGAGCACTGGATTTCCAGACAGGTCGATCATCTTGTGACTTTCACTGCCTCGGGCCACAGAACTTGGGGAGAAAACAGGAGGAATCCATGAGTGTTCATTACCACTAATGCCCATCTAATCCTCATATCAACCCCCACCAGCTGTCTACTGTACAGAGGCGCCAAGGCACAGCTGAGGACCACTGTCTTGCCCAAAGCCACTCAATTACCTAGCTGGGAACAGAGTCAGGATTCAAATGCCAACATTCAAAAGCCCCCACGCCCCTTTCTAAGAGCTGTTATCTATCTGGAATCCTCAAATACCCAGTCAGAAGAATTTAGAGATTGCTTAATTCCACTGTAAACAGGACTAAAACTGATTCAGAGAGGATTTGCCCAGCATCCTTCAACAAAGCAGAGCTAAAAAGGAGACATCCCAAGAAGCCTGAAGCCATTCCAGACACCCTCCCATACAGTCTCACCCCTCCCCACTGTTGTGTCATCGTCACTGGTCAACACCCCCAAAATCGCAGACCTGTGGAGGTGCAGCCAGTGGCTGGCCACATCCAAGCTCATGCTGAGCTGGAAGAGAAGGGTGGCCCGAGGGTACAGTAAGGCCAGGTTGACCAGCAGACACATGGTGGAGCAGCGGTCTGTCAGCATGTCCAGCATGGCCCCAAACCGGGTCCCTGAAAAATGAGGACTATTAGGTGGGAAGAGGCTATTAGGAGCCAGCAGATCTACGCCAGGGGCCTTATTTGGTAGTTCACTCTAATGCAGAGCCTAAAAGAACTGAAAATGTCCACCATCCATGCCTGGGGAGGAAAGCAGGCTGCTAGCCGTAGGGTGTGAGGTCAGTGGGCAAGGGTCACCATGACATGAAATGGGGATAAATGTGAGTGTGGAGAGAGCAAAACTCATCAATCCCAGAACCAAAGGTCCAGGTCTCAAGACAGGGAGACTTGAAGTCTTAGGGGAAGTCCTGGAGGTGGGTCTGGAGAACAGATTAAAAAGCTCGTCAACCCTCCAGAAGCCGTCCGAATGCCTTCTCTATCCTCCCTCCAAACACGCCTTCTGTAATCCCTATTGCTTGTGCCTGGCATACAGTAGACGCCCAGTACACCTGCTGGTTTTTATTCAGAGAAGCCTCCAGCACTGCCACTGCCATGTCCAGTCTTGCTAGCCCACACTCCTCAGTATCAGTGAGTTCTTCTCAACAGCTAGCTTAAATCCCTTCTGCTACAAAACCAAGCCATTCTCCTCTGCTTTCTACAGAGAAGGGAATAACGGAGGCCTCCGATTCCCGAGTACCCGCCCACCCTGAGGTCCTGAGGAGGCAGGAAAACGGGCAGAGGGCTGCTGGGCCCAAAGGCTGGCTGGGAGGAGGTATGTGTCACCTTGATTAAGGGCTCGAGCAGCGTGTCCATCGAAAGCGTCCAAAAGTCCGCTGAGCAGGTAGAAGGAGGAGGCCGTTAGGGGGCAGCAGGGCATGAAGTAGAAAGAAATGATGGCGAAGACAATCCGGGCATAACCTTGGGATGGGACGGGGAGAAGACAGACAGGGCGAGATCAGGGAGCCTGCCCACCGCCCCTCGCCCTCCCGTTCGGCCTGGAGCCGCGGGCAGCACTCACCGATGAGGTTAGGCACAAACAGGAAGATATTTTCGCCTGGCATCGCGGCGGCCCCCTTGCCGCCCCTGGCAGAATCTGGAAGCGCCAGCTCCGTCCCTGCCCCAATGTGCGGCCTCACCCTCCGGCCCGGCGCATCCGCCGCGCCGACTGCGCGCAAGCCCCCGCTGCCCCCGCCCGGCCCCAGATGTTAAAGCTCGCTGCCCGCCGGAGCATGGGCCGACCCAGATGTGCGCGGGGCGCAGGGGGCGCGCACACTCGCCCTTCTTATGGGCAGACCCTCGCCTCTGCTCGCCCCGCAGGCGCTCCTGCCTCCAGCTGCGGCCCCTGCTGTTCCAGCTGTGCTCGGCTTCCGGAAACCTACTCTTCCGCGTTCATACTTGCAAAGTCAGAGAAAGGGAAAAAAGGCTTAAAAAAATGGCTGCGGCCCCTTTAAGACCTGCGAGCTTCCTTTTCCTTTTCCTCCCTCCGCCCCTTTCCATCGGCTCGTACCAAAGCACAGACGGAGGAGAGGGGGCAAAGAACCGTCGAGGCCGAGCAAAGGAGGGACTGAAAAGGAGAGGTCAAAACAGAAGGAGGCTAGATGCATAGCTCTACTTTCCTTTCTGCGGAGGAAATGACTTCCTGGAGACAAAGGGAAGAGGAAAAGATTCCGCCCTCCCAAGTCTTTGCAGCCCCAAGAGGCAGGGTTATTTAGTACAGTCCACATCCCCCCCCACCCCTCTCTTCGGCCTCCTGTGCTCTCGCAGGCTCCAGGCTACGAGGTGCCGGCTAGAGAGGCTGGAGGATGGCCTAGGGTGAAGTTGCTTGACGCGTGCCCCTAGTGGTAGGAGGATTAGGTCCCAGACTCCACCCTACCTGGTCCTCCCAAGTTTCTCAAGCTTCTGGCGCTGGGGTCACCGCCCCCAAGGAGGGACCTGAGGGCGGTGGAGGAGAGGTAGGAGGAGCGAACGCGACGTGCTGGGAAAATGCCCCTCCCCCGCCCCCGCCCCCGGTTCTGGAATCCCTAATATCCTGGCAACGGGGCTTCGGAACCTCCGCAGACACCAAAGTCTTTATAGCAAAGGGTAGCTCTGCCGCCCCGGGTCCCCGTCTTTCCACCCTTCCTCCCCAACTCCAGCTCCCCGTCCCCCGCGACCAACTGAGGTTCCTTGGACCTCCTCGTCTTCCCTCCTGCCGAGTAGCCCAAGATTTCAACCCGTTTACCAGGTCGGGGGCGGCAAGTTGGCTGCCTTGTCTTGGGAAGGGCCTTGGGTGGGAAGCAGCAAAGAGTCATCCCCAGGGCAAAGGGGCGAAATCGGGGCGGGGATTGTGGGAGTTCCGCCCACTCCCTCCTCTAGGAATACACAGGGCAATGATTTTTTTTTTTCAGAGAGAAAACTGAGACAGCAGGATGGTTCATCCAAAGGCCTCGTTTAAATCTGGGCCTGGGGAATGGTGGTGGGACGGGTTTGGGGGAAGTGAGCTGGTTTCTCCACCTAACATAGGCTCCAACTGTTCCCAGGGGAATGGCATGCACTCCTACCAGGAATGAGGAGAACAAAGGCAGCGGGCTGTCCCAAGCTGCAACCTCCTTGGGTGGAGGTCCGGTGAGCATTGGAGGGAAATTCTAGAGGTGGTGGTGAAATAAAGTGGACAGCTCCTAGGCTGAGGGCACTGAGACCTAGCCTCAACTCTGAGCCCATAGCCCCCAGCTCGAGGCCCGGAGGCCCCCAAAGTCTGCACCCGACTTCCAGGGCCTTCTAGGCCAAACCTCAAGGCACAGCCCTCCACTGGTAGACTCCTTAGACCCAGAGCCCCCAGCCTGGGAGCCCCTAAACCCAGGACTCCCATGTAGGAACTCCCAGGCTGAGCCCCTCTGACTTTCCCTTTCCTAAAAGGTTTCATTATCCCGCTCTGAGGAACTCCTGACCCGGATCAGCACAGAACTCACTAATGAGGCCTTGTTTATCGCTGGCTACCACATGAACCCTGTACCCACCAAAGGAAAACAGACACAAGACCGGGGGACTCAGATATCCAACCACGGTGACCCCCCACGCCAGGACCACTGTGTCCGGAGACCCTCCGTTAGCCCCACTTCCAGCCCCTCACCCCCTCCCAACCACAGCCGACCTCTCCAGGAATTTGCGCCCATCTCCCCCATCTCACAGCCAGCCCCAGGACTGTGCAGTGTGCCCCCACAACCCCCACCCAGTACCCACTCCCTGCTGGCCAGGAATCCCTCAGCCCCTTCCTCGTTAGCCACATCTCTTTCTAGCTGTGGAGATAGTAATTTCTCTACCTGGGGCCTCTATTTCCAGTGTTCTTCACCAAGACCCGAGGCACTGATACCCGGTGAATGAGGCTTCAAGGGAGATGCCCTTTGTCCTGGGAGAAAGATGAGGAGCCTGTAGGGGAGGGAACAAGGGTTTGACAATATCCCAGTGGGGGTGGGGGGGGGGGGTTTTAAACCATGTCTTCCTATTCTGTTCTGCTCTGACCCTCGAATTCAGAGTTCTCAGCCCTCTCCTTTCTCTTTCACCATCTCTAGCTCTGACAGAAACCGAACCCGTACCAAGGCACACCTCCTGCCATCCCCTTGTGACAAGGTATGTACTGGGTCCATGGATGGCAAGGCCGTTCAGTATTAAGCAAATGTTTAGAGTTCACACGAAATGCCAGCCCCTGTTTTAGGAGCTTGGGGCACAGAAATGAATGATATAGTCTCCGCCCTTGAAGAGTTCGCAGTTTAGTGTTGGGCCAGTCAAGTAAATGGCCAATTACAATATAATATGAATGAGTGCCTGTAATAGAAATGGGAAACAGCGAGAAGACCACTTATCCCAGCCTCAGTTGAGACAGGAAGGAAAGGAATCATGGAGCTTCCTGAAGGAGGTGACACCTAAAGAAAGAATTTTCCAGGAAAAAACTGGTAGGGGTATTCCAAAGGCACAGAGGTGAGTTTCAATAGACTGAGTGTGTATGTGTGTGTGTTCTCAGGGCAGGGGAGAGGGTAGGACCAGGAACAGTTTAACTGCTGGAGTATGCAGGCATGGTAGCCAGGGATTAACCAAGAGACCTTATGTGTGCCTCATAGACGCTTTCCTGTAGGTGAGCAGTCATTGAAGAGTTTTGAGCAAGGGAGTTTGGAATTTTCCATCAGTCACTCTGGTGATCAAAGGGGAGAGTTAATGGGAAAGGGAAGAGACTAGAGGCAGGGAGGCCAGTTAGGAATTATTCCAAGAGACTAAGCTGGAGATGATTACGTCTTGAATTGTCGCAGTAGTAATAGAGATGAGAGGAGGGGCAGATATGAGAAATAGAGACCAAGAAGACTGAGTTTGGCAATTGATCAAAAATGGTACAGGAATAAAAGAAGGAATTAGATGACTCCTGGGTTTCTGACTTGGGTCACTTAGTCTGATGATGTCATGCTTCTGTTCAGAACTCTGCGATAGTTCCCCATTTCTGAGTAAAAGCCGAAGTCTTTCAGTGGCTTACATGGGCTGATATGATCACTTTCCTCCCCGACGCCATTGGCCCTCTGATCTCATTGTCTAGAACTGCTCCCCTTGTTTCCCCCGCTCTCAGCCATGCCAGCCTTCTCATTCTTCCTGGAGCATGGCAAGCACACTCCCGCCTGTGGACAGATTGGGTTTGAGGTGCCCATGTGAACTCCAGGTGGAAATAGCCTGTAGACAGTTAGAAATACAGCTCGAAAACTCACTGTCCCGGTCTGGGCTGGTAATAGAGATCTGATCTAGGAGGGAGTGGGCACTTGAAGGATGTGTGATTGCCCTGTGGGGGTTTATGCAGAGTGAAAAAAAAGAGGGCACTGAGGAGGGAGCCCTGGAGAACCTCTCCACATAAGGGGTTGGCAGAGGAGGTGAGAGGGGTCCATGAGGGAGGCAGAGAAGGAACTGACAGTCAGCAAATTTTGGGGGGGGGGTCTATTATGTGCCAGGTCCACCAGGCCTTGGGGATGGTCATTTCTCTGACTGGGGCTGCTACTTCAAATGTCATGACCATGACCCCAGGCAAATTCAGCTGAAAAGAAGCCACTGTTCTTATCAAGGAGCTGACTTTCTATTGCCTTTTGGACATTTGATTTCTTCCAGTTGGGCTTTGGTGTTGGAAGCAACTTGAAGTAGCAGAAAAGCCCTGGGCCTTAATAGCTAATCTGCTATTAACTTGATAGTTAGCCCTATGCAAGTTTCTTCCCTTCTTCCCATGTCAAATGGGAGCCTTGGACAAGATGCCCTGTGAGGGCCCTACCTAACCATAGTGGTTTCCCTCTCCTTCCCAAATGGCACTTGTTTGAGAATTTCGTCCTGAGCTAATACCTTCCCCTCATCTACCTGCCAGCCCCCCTGGTCCCAAGAGACTTTTCCATCCTCATCCTCAAGAAAGAACATGGAAGCCTACAGATCTTTGAATTGTCTCTTGAATTGTTGAATGGGGGAATGTGTGAATGGATGGTGGGGGTAAATGGGCGAATGGATGTGTATAGATAAAGTCACTAAACCTTTATTAAACACTTACTATGCACCAGCCCTGCTCTAGGGGCTGGAATTTAGAAGTGAGCAAAATAGAGTCCCTGCTTTCAAGAAGTTTAAATAGTGGGTGAGTGATTAAATGGAAGAGAGTTGAGTGGGTGGGAGGATGAATGAGGGATAGATGGACGAGTGGAAAGATGGATGGGGACTGATGGGTAGATGTGTGGATAGATAAATGCATGCATGGATGGAAGGAGAATGGGGGGTGGATGGAGAGACAGATGAATGGATAGATGGAGGATAGAAGGAAAATGGTGGGTGGACGGATAGATTGGGAATGGTGGATGGATAAATAGATGGGTGGGGGATAGGGGTTGGATGGGTAGGTGAAGGATGGAAGGATAAAAACTCATGAGCCTTGGATCTAAAGAGTCAAAAGGCTCTTATTCTTTTCTAGGGAACTCTGCCTAGCAGCTTGACATCTGGAAGATGATCTCAACCCTGTCTGGTGCTTCTCTGGGCCTCTCATGCTTTCCTCCATCTGTCTCTCTAGAACATGCCTCAAAGCTCCTCTTTCACAACTTATTGAACACTTTGGTTTGACGGGGACTCCTGGTCATGAGCACCATCACCTCTGAAGCCTCCGAAGTGTTCTGGAACCATCACTCCGCTCTCAGCTGGCAAGGACACCACCAGAAATCCAAGGCTTTAATAAAGAGGCAGAGATCCCTTCCTCCTCCCAACCCAGGCAGTGCTCTGGTGTGGCTTCTCTGGGGTGCAGATGGGGGGGGGGGAATGCCCCCCACCTTTTTTTGTCAGATGTGTGGGCATATTATTCAAATGGCATATTCCATATTATTGGAATGGTATATTATTGGAATGGTTTTAATTCAGGCAGTTTTCAACCTGCTATCTGTCACCCTGTTGGCAGAGATGAGCTCATGGATCCATACCGTCTCCTAGCCAAACTCTAGCATCTTAAGGTATAGGTTTGTGGCATCTGAGAGGGTCTACTTTTGCTTCTGAGGAGCCACCAGTGTCACTGCTGAGGTCTCCCCTCCGAGCTTTGGGACCTTATGCCTATGGGGACATATCACACCCATTACTATCATATCACATATCATATCACACCCATTACTAGCCAGAGGCAGTGCAGTGGGCTTTGTGGAGCTTGCGTTTAAATCCCAGTCTGGCCACTTACTGGAGCCTCCTGAGGAAGTCACTTCACATCTCTGAGCCTCAGTTTCCATATCTAAAAAAAGGGAATAATTGTCCCTGTCTCACAGGGCCTTTGTGAGGGTTGAAAACAATGCATACAAAGGAATTAGCACAATGCCTGGCAAAGAATAAATGTCCAAAACTCAGGCTAGTATCAAGATCAGTTTGCCTCATGTACTCCTAAAATTCAACCCCCTTTTGCGTATTTCAATATCCCTTTGAGTGTCCTAAAAATGTTTAATTATATTTAAATATAAAATTTTCATTAAGCAAAATTCAATTAATTTGGAGACTCTTTAGACGAACAGACTATAAATTCCTTAAAATGTTCAAAAGTAGATAAAGTAGAAAAGGACACCCACAGGATACAAAACAAGCTCCTTGTTTATGAAATGCTACAAATCTGACCAATACTTGGTAGACATGCAACAGTAGATATGCTTAAAATGCCAGAAAGATGGGGGACAATAAAGAATGATACACTTGGATAGATAGAAAAATTCTCAAAAGGGGGTTGAATTTTAGGTAAAAACTCGTCATGAAACAAATTGAGAGCTGTTTACCTCCTGCCAAACAGGGAGGGAGCAGAGGTGGCTACTGTGGGCTCTCTCCTGGCTAGAAGAGCTTAGAAACGCCAGGCACTGGCAGAGAGAGCTAAGGCCTGAAGGGGGCTTGTCCCAGCTGGTCCTCCACAGAGGCTGAGCCTAAAGCCAGGCTTTTTGACCCCAGGCCAGCCCCCTTGACATTGCCCTGTGCCCAGTCTTGGATTTCCATCTTTTTTCCAACTTGTTCCCCTTTCGCCAGCCCTCTTTCCAGAGAGGCCACCATCACCACCTCCAGCACTTTGACCCACCTTCCCACACCCCACCAGCCCAGTTACAAATGGTGATTTTCTGTTTATTGCTCAAAAACAAAAATCCAGAAGCAAAGATGAAGAGATTGTGGGTTGAGGAGATGGCAGGAAGGGGATAGGGGCCTTGTCCCAGCTCTCTCCTTCATTCCTCTTCTTCTGACCCTCCAAAGCCCAGGGGTTAGGCCTGGGGCCAGAGCATCTGGGAAAGGCAGAGCCTTCATGGCCAAGGGAACACCAGAGCTCTTGGGTAGTCCTTGTAGGGTGCCCTGGGCTGGAGGGGCCCCAGGAGTTGCAGGGAGCTGAGTTCCCCTCCCAGGGTCCAAAAGCCAGTAGGGTAGGGGGGCAGCTCCTTGTTTGGCAACTGAGAAGAGGAGGCTTTTGGGGGCAGGATGCTGGTTTATTTACTGTCCCCAGGGCCATCAAAGCCCTCTCGTGGGACCAGGAGACTATTTACACAGCAGGGAGGAAAGGAGCCAGAGACCAGGTCCTGTACTCCTCCTTGCCCAGAATGAGGAGGGGAGGGGCGTCCTCGGTCCTGCAGCCTTAGTTTTGGGGTTCAGATGGAAACTTCATACTCCCGTGTATCCTGGAGACAAGAGAGACAGGATCAGTTGCCAGAGTGGGATGGGGGTGGAGCAGGTATCAACAAAGAAGGGAAAAGACCCTGGGTTTTTAAAGTAACATTGATCACTGGGGGTGTGGGGGCCACAGGATGGGAATGGGGCTGAATCTGGCCAATGGATGTGTTTGGTTCATCCTACAGCATCTTAAAATCACATAAATATCTAAATTTCTGGATTGTCTTGAACAGGTGGAAGATCTGGCAATTGGGCCTGAGTTTCCACTAGGGTCTAGATGAGGCACAAGTTCTCCAATTAGCCACAGTTCTCAGTGAGCCTTATTGTTCACACCTGCCTTGCTTTCTTCATTTGCGTGGCCTTTGTAGGCAGCTGAATTTGAAATTCCCAAGACAGATATTACAGCGACCTCGAGAGAAGGTATGGAGCCCTAGGGGAGTGAGAGATGTGGCCCTCCAGGGCTAGGGAAGGGCTCACCCCAGCTTCATACAGTGGATTGCTGAAGTCTGACTCCACAGTGATGGGGCTGTAGGAATGGGAGCCCGAGAAGCCGAAGAGGGATTTTCCCTGAAGCCTGGGAAAGGGAGAAGATAGAGGGGCTTATCGAGAGGTGAGCCCCCAACCCCCCCTCACCCAGGCTTCTGTGCCAGGCAGGCAGGACATCTGCCCTGGCCAGCAGCTCCCTGAGTAGATACTTACTTGGTGTAGTATACATAAATGCCACTGCCGAGGACAATGACCAAGCCTAGGGGCAGCAGGATGGCCAAGGCGAGGTTCCCACCCTCCAGCTGCCGTGATGGGTCTGTGGTCTGGGTCACTGGGAGAGGAGGAGAGGCCAGTTAGCTAGGGCTGGGCCCAGCCCTGGGCTCTCCCAGCCTCCTGCCCTGGGCCCTGAACCCTGGGTCTCACCCCTCCGGGGCCTGGCCTCCTGCCCCCGGCCTCTGCCTTGCCCTCCCAACTCAGCCAGGCCTGGGTCTCCACCTGTGCCCTCACTGACCTTCCAGTTTTCGGTTGTCCAGGAGCTCCTCATAGGCCACTGCAGGGAGAGGAGGGGGAGGGGACGGGGTCTGAGCCAGGGAGGGAAGGAGGCTGGGTAGAGGGCCGGGAGCCCAAGTGGGGCTGGGCTGGACAGCCTGGTTCTCTCTGCCCTCTGTTCAACCTAAACTTTATTCTTCTCTTGGTGTGGGTGGGGGAGTAGTAGTCAGGGCAGGACCTCTTCTTCTTCCTTCTCCAGTGCCCTAAAAGTTCAGGGCTCTGGGCAGTCTAAACCAACCAGGTCTGTAGAATTTGTCAAAAATAGGGAAACTAAGACCTATCCTGAGGGCAAGACACTTCTACACCAAAGCCCCTCTCCTACATCCCTTAGGATAATTCCATGACCTTGAACTTCCCCAGGACTTCTGGATGTACCTGTGAGGATGAAAGCCCACAGGAGGTGGGCTCCGCAAGGTTGCTATTGGTCTCGAATTTGCTACCTGACTTTCCCAGCCCTGTCACTCCCCGGACACGGCTGTGCCCCCTCCTGCCCTGTCTGCCCAGGCACCTTTGCAGAGTGGGGGCTGGCTGGTCCACTGTGAGGGGTGGCCGGGCACACAGGTGATGGTGACCTCGCCGATGAGCTCAAAGCCCTCGTAGCAGAAGAAGCGCAGAGACTCGCCCGCTTGGTAGTGATGCTTGTACAACGTCTGATAGCCATTCTCTGGCACCCCTGGGTTCAGGCACGGCTCATACTTCACTGCAGGGAACATGTCAGTCATGACGTGCCAGCTGCGCTGCTGAACAAGCCACCCAGCCACCCTTCCCAGGGTGTCCCCAGACTCACAGGCACACTTGGGGACCCGGTCACTCCACTTGGGTGTGCCTGTGTCCCGGCTGTAGCAGGTGAGTACAGCTGCCCCCTCCAGGCTGTACCCTGGCAGACAGCGGTACTGGACATGGGAGCCAACAGGAAAGCCAGCGTCCGAGGCAGTACGGTGCCCATTGGTGATCTCACCAGGGTCTGCACAAGTCATGACTGTTGGCAGGAGGACAAGGTCAGGGGGAGCTAGGGCCTTAAAAGATCTCCCAGGAGCTTAGGGCCAGTTCCTCTGAACAAACCCTCCACCTCCCACTATTTCCTCAGAATGCAGAGTTGGAAAAACTTAAAATTCAACGCATTTTATATTTCAGGCTTCCAGAAAACAGAGTGACTGGGGCAACTGAGGCCCCCACCCTAGGGTGAAATTTGAAATATTTGACCACTGTACCAGAGCATATCAGTCATGCACTGTAGATCATCAGCGGAACAGCAGTGCCCTCTTCAGAGGGGCCCAGCCCTCCTGCTCCCTGCATTCCCAGCCCATTCTGCTCACTTACGTTGCCTGCTGGGCCCCTGCAGGCATTTGAGTTTACAACCTTGTTGTGGAAGAGTCACAATCATAGCCATTTCTTGTAGATAGTCCTGTGCAAGGCACTCTGCTTAATGTTTTACAAACACAATATCATATACCCTGATGATCTGGACAGGTCAACGTCACTGTCATCTCCCTTGGCACCCAGGGCTCAGGGCAGTCAAATGACTGGCCAGTGGTCACTCAGCCAGGGGAGCTGGAACCGCTCAGGGTCACAGCCATGGAGCACTGGGCTGAGATTCAGAGACTTGGGTCTCAGCTCAGCTTCAGGCTCAGTGTGCCACCTTGGGCGGGTTCCTTCCTGAGTCTTGGGCAGCTAGGCCAGGCCCTATCCCCTCTGGGCCCTGCCTCCATCTTTTCCTGTCCCTACCCCTGTCCTGTCTGGGTTCCAGACTGGACATCTTATAAATCTTTCCAGGGATGGGGAGCTGTGTCAACTAGAAAGTTTTCCTTGTGTCCAGCCCAAATCTGGCTTCCTGAAATTTATCCTAGTTGGTTCCACCACTGCCCCCAGGGGCCGGGTGGAAGACCTACAATCCCATATCCTTGTGGCAGGCTTCCCAAAATTTGGAGAAAGTGACAAGAAGCCACCCCTTTCTGCTCTTCTAAAAGATAAACACTCTCAGTTCCTTTAAATGTCACCTCCTCTGTGAAATCTCCTGCCCCATCCCTGCAGCGATTAACCCAGCCCTCTTCCCACAGCCCTTCTTCGTACTCACAGCAGCTCCTGCTTATTCCCTGTTTACATACACCAGGCACTGTGTGAAAAACTTTTCATTTGCTCTTCACTACCCCTTATTCCTACCAAGGCTCAGAGATGGTAAGCACCTTGCCCGAATTCACCCAGAGGTTACCACTCTGTGAGTACCCTGAGTTGTTTAAGTATCTGTTCCCCTCCCAGACTGTGAACTCTTCTAGGGTAGGGAGGGGCTCCAACTCCTTCACATAACCCCACCCTCAACACAGCATGGGGCTTCGATGACTGCATTAAAATAAACCAAGTTCTCTCAGGAGTCTAGGCCCTAGCTAAGTAACTCCTGTAATGTCAAGGGTTGGGGACCGAGAGACTGGAGCAGGGCCTAAAACAGGAAGAGCAGAACCGAGATTGATGGCGCGGGGTCGCGGAGGGCTGGAACTCAGACGGGGCAGAGGCGGGGCCAGGAGACTATGGGGGCGGGGCCACGAGGAGGTGAGGCGGGACCCAGAAGAAACTTGCAGAACAGTGCAAGAGAGAGGGACCCAGCCCGGAGAAGATGAGAGGGGGTGCCCAGGGGAGACAATTTGAGGCACCGAGGAGCAGAGGAGTAGAACCCAAAGGGCATAGGGGAGGGGCCTGACGAAGATCTAGGCAGGACCGAGAGCGAAGGGATGGAACCTGGACAGGGCAGGGGCGGGACAAGGGACGAAGGTGGGGCGCAGAGGGAATGGGCGGGGCCCAAGCTGGGCGGCAAACCCCCTGGGGCAGGGGACTGAGCGGAGCCCGGGCTCACTCTTTTGGCAGGCGGGCGGCGCGGCGCTCCAGGACAGGTCCCACTGGCAGGTGAGAATGTCGGAGCCCAGCAGCTCGTAGCCAGGCTCGCACTGGTAAGTAAGCACCGTGCCTCGGATCAGGTCCCCGTGGGAAGCTGTCCTCCAGCCCCATTCCGGAGGTGGCAGCTCGGGGCACGTGTCATTCCTCGGGACCTCTGCAGGGGAGAGACAGCGAGTTTGGAGGCTGTCCTGCGACTCAGGGCGCCCTCCCAGCCTCGAGGATCTCGCTCCTCCCGAGACTTCTGGCCTGCCGGACCCCTGCCCATCTCGGCACCCTAGACCTCGGTACCTTTGAAGTGCAACACGAAACCCTGGCCTAGGCCTGGGTTTGGGGGCCCGGGAGGAGCCTGGAACTGCAGCGTGAGGTCGGGCCCAGAGGAGAGGAGGCGGCGGCGCGGTTGAGGTCCCCGCAACTGGGCCAGGACTCGGGCGCTGGGCCCGTCCCCATCGAACAGCGTCAGCATGTCCCCTTCGCGCACATTCAAGCTGGAGGGAGTGGGACCTTATATGGGGGCTGGGCTACGATCGGCCCCTCCCGTCCGGTTCTGCCCAATCCCTAACTCAGTTCATTAGTAACCCTACTTACTCCAGTCCGACCCCGCATTCTGGACCGCCTCAGTTTTGACCAATTATACGCTTCTCTATAATAGTCGCTCCAGGTTCCACTTATTCTGTGGCTCCTCCCAGTTCCTGCTGCCCAATCCCCACCTCTGTTCATTACTAACTCTCCCACTCTCCAGTCCCTCCTCCATCACCAAGTGACCACAGCCTAGCTCGACTCCAGCTCTGACCAATCACAGACCAGGCTCATTACCACCCTGCCCAACTCTAGGCCCTGCCTGGGTACCTGCTTCTGGTTCTGTCCAGTCACATGACCACCTCATACCAAGTCAGCTCACTGGATTTTCCCTACACCTGCTGGTGATGATTCAACATCTTGGGCCTGGGTCCCTGGAAATCGGTCCAAGGGCAGTCTCAGACACAGCCAAAGTGAGAGACACCAAGGCCAGAGCCCCTTTTTCACCATAGTCCCTGAGGAAGGCTGCATCACCCCATTTACTTGTCCAACGTCACTTGCCTAGTAAGTGATTTCTACCTAGGTCTACCTGACAACCCACACCCCTATCCTGAACCCTTAGTCGCCTCTTTCATCAGACCACATATTCACCGAATATTGTGTAGACCTGCAAGCCAGCCAGGCTCAGAATGCAGGTTAGTACATTGTCATACCATACTTCGCTGAGCCCACACCCACCGTACCCTCTGCAGCCCCAAAACGTACATCTCTACTTGGAGCAAGATGCGCTTCTCTTCCTGGACGTGCAGGCCCCACACGCAGTCCTGGCCGGGGCTATAGCTCTGGGGCCAGTCTGGAGAGAGGACCACACCAGCTGGTTCTGACAGCTCCCCTCCACACATGGCTAGGGTAGAAGCAGTGTCAGATTCAGGACCCAGGTGGGCATGCAGTCTCTATTTCACCACAATCCTCACCACTCCCAACTGTGTGCACCAGACTGCCTCACGGGTTTCCTGTTATCTATTACCCACCTGCTTCCTGCCACATCCAGTCCTGTTGTGCCCAATCCCCAGCCCTGCTCTTAATTAATTCTGCCCACCCTCCCAACCTACCATCAAGGCCCAAGCCACGACTTAGCCCAACTCCAGTTCTAGCTCTCCAAGACATTTGAGTTGTGACCTTGAATTCTGTAACAAGCCCACCAATTATTTAGCTAAGAAAAAGTGCGTCTCTGAAAGGGACAGGGATTTACCCAAGGCCTGGGTTTATTACATTTGAATATACAGGTCTCCTTCCTGAATGGCCTTCCTAGGATCCCCGGCTCAGGGGTAGTCTGTAGACTGAAAGACTTCCTGTGGATGTGGAGGGCTCACCCTTGCAGGCTGGCTCTGTGTCATTCCAGTGAGGTTCTGTGGGATCCACACATTCGATGGCATTGGGGGGGCCCGGGGGCTCCAGGGCATATCCTGGGAGGCACGAGAAGGTGGCCAGCGCCCCTGGGCGGTACTCGGGGTCCGTGGTGGTGACATTGCCATGTGCCAGGAAGGGGGCGAAGCAGCGATCTTCCTCAAAGGCTAGAGAGGAGTCAGTCCCAGAAATTAAACATTAGGACGGTCCTCAGGGGATCTCAAACTGGAGAACTTGGGCTGAATTCAAGTGTTGTTTGGCCACTCAGTGGGCTGTTTAAAATAGAATGCCCTTGGGCTTAGCTTTCACTCTTCAGTTTCCCCGAAACCCTAACGGTCCTCATTCATATATTTGTTACCTCCCCAGTCTCTGGAGGGAAATCCTAGGCTAGTCAAATCCCAGCCACCATTCCACAGATGAGGAAACTGAGGTCCACAGACACAAAGCCACTTGCCCAATGTCACACAATAGGGCAATGGCAGAGCCAGGTCTCAAACCCAGATTGCTTGATTCCAAGCCAGAGACACTTGGCTCTGGAAACTGCAAAGAAGTGGGGGAAAAAAGGTGCCTTTGCAGAACTGGCTCATGTAGGTATGTTCTCTCCTCAAAAATCACCATTGGATTCTGATTATCCCTGATCATCCATGCTGTGGCCAGAATCCAAAAGTGCAGCTAACACAAAAGCTACTCAGTTTTGACTTTGGACTAAGTCAGCAAAAATGAACATTTATAGAGCATTTTAGTTTTTGCCCATTTGCTCATATCTTAGCTGCAAAACTATCTTCAAGGTAAGACTTAGGTGCAGTTGAGGAATCTGAAGCTCGTGGAGCAGCAGTGGCCCGCAGCTATGGAGGCAGGCTTCAAACCTATGAGTTCTCTGTGCAGTCACAGAATCTAACATGCAATTTATTTTTCAGATTCACTGTTCTAATTCAGTTACTTAACCTGATAAGATATCATATCCAAATCCTATGCATCTGTCAGGGCCCAGTGCCAATTCCATTTCTCCCATGATTTATACCAGAAACGAGGCCCTCTCACCTCTGAGCATTTCACTTTTTTTGCCTCTTCCTAGCTACTGTTTGCACAAATCCTCTGCTCCAGCCACACTGAAAAGCCCTTTCCCAAACATACCAGGCATTACTCTACCTCTTTACCTTTGCTCACACAGTTCCTTTCACCTGAGATGCTTGTTCCCAATCTCCTTCTTTTAAAATCCTCTCTATCCTGTAAGACCCCGCTCAAACGCCTCTTCTCCTGTGATCACTGACCTCCTTCCTTCTACCTGTCCAGCATCCAGTCCCCCATCTTCTGGTAACAGCACCTCTATTTTCATTTTAGGAAACATACCTCCCCTACTTCCAGCCCGTGAAATTCAGTTGGGGCCAATTAGGGATGACCACATGATGTGGATCTGCCGATCATAATACCACCTGCCCCTAGCTACACATATTGGTTCAGGCATAGGCACAAGGTCTAAGCCAGGGCAGTGAGAGCCTTTCCTGGCATTTTTGCTGAAGCTCTCAGGAAAGAAGCATGCCTTCTCTTTCTCTGATGGAATTACTAAGTTGGTGGTATGTCGCTCTAGAACTGGTAGGTCCACTACAGATGGAGAGCCTGCCTGAGAATGAAGTCAACACAGAGGAAAGAACTGAGAGATTGAGGTAACTGGTCTCCTGACTGTGTACCTGGATCCAGCCATACATGAAGCTTACATAGAAAAGTGCCCTCAGGGAATCAGAAGGGGTCCATATGAAGGAATCCTTATAGTTTTGGGGTGGGAAGGCAAGTCAGGTTTCAGGGATCCAAACACAGAGATGAGCAGGGATGGAATATATACTTGTGGCCATGCCTATGGAGTCAAGAAGAGGGGAGGTTGCAGGAATTGAGGCCTGGGGGTAGGTGGGGGCAGTTACCTTCAAATCGGAGGCTTAGCAGCAGGGGATTGGCAGGTGTCTCTGAGAGCAGCTCCACATAGAGGGACTGGGCGTCACTGATAAGACCCCGCTCTGGGACATCATCCATATCTGAGTCATAGATCACTGGCGATAGGGGACTGCCCCCTGAGCGCACCATCAGCCTGGGATGGACAGAAGGGTGGCCAGGGGCTCAATTTCCCCTCAGAAGCTGCCTCACCTCTTGCCTGCTCACCTAACTTATTTTTATAGCTATTATTATCAAACATTAACTATATGCCATGTACTCTTCTAAGCCTTTACACATTTTATCTCATTTAATTCTGACAAGAACCCTTGAGTCAGATACCGTTTTTATCACTCTTTTTATAGATGAGGAAATTGAGGCACAGAAGGATTAAAGAACCTGTCCAAGATCACAGCAGAGCTGGGGCACTGGTTGGTTAGATAAAGAATGTAATAATGAGGATGACAATGGCAAACACATTTATAGTGCTTACTGTGAGCTAGGCACCATTCTAAACACATATCTTAATGCACTTAACCTCACAGAAACCTTAAGAGGAAGGTACTATTATCTCCATTCTACAGACCAGGAAACTGAGGCACAGAGAGGTTAAGTGATTGCTCTAAGTTTGCACAGCTGTGCTGCCTAAGAAAGGGGAAGGACTATCTGCATTTAACACATTTCCCAACTGGGATCAACCCCAGGTCTGTCTGACTCCCCTCTGACTCCTCACTGCAGTCTCCCTATTTCTTTGAGGTGGGGACCTCAGGGGCCCAGATCCTCACCGATCATTGTCCTCATCCAGAGACACTCTCTCAAAATGCAGGTGCAGCCGGCGTCCCTCAGCTGCTTCAATGACCCAGCGGCAGGTGAGGTTGGGCCCTGCAGCTCCCCCAGGCTCAGGGGACACAATGCGGCCCAGTGTAGCATTGTGGATGGTGCCACCACAGGATGCTGTGGGCAGAGGGAGGGCAGGTTAAGGGGACTTGTCCTCCTTCCATCTTGAGAGCTGTTCCATTCACACCTCTGGCTGGGACCTGTCCTTGGGATGGCCTCTGCCCTATGAGCTCACTTTAGAGGACAGGACCTTTTCCAGGCCACCACCCAGGTGGAGAACCAGCCCTGGAATAGGGAAACCCCCAGGATGGACATCCCCCAGGATGGAGATTCCATTAAAATGAAGATTCCACAGATGTGGGCATCCTGGGATGGGGAGTTATGAGGATCCCCAAAATTGAAGCCCTCAGATAGAAAACCTTCAAGATGGGGATCCCCAGGATGAGGACTCTCCAGGATAGGGACCCTCCAGATATGAACCCCAAGAATGGTTTTCTCTAGGATGAGGAGTCTCTGAAAGAAAGGATCTCCAGAATGGTGACTCATGACATGGAAACCCTCCAGGTGAGACTTCCCAGAGGGAGACCCCCCAAGGATAGAAACCCTCAGAGTAAAGAGCTCCAGATGGAGTCCCCAGCATAGGGACACTTGAGGGTAAAAACTCCTTCAAGATGGGTGGTCCCCAAAGATGGTGACCCCCAAAGATTGGGCCCTCCCAATGGTGCCCCTAGGACAGAAGCCCCCACCTGTGGTGGCAGGATACTCACCCATGCAGCTGGGGGGCTCCCCGCTCCAGGAGGGCCGGGTACCATTGAGGCAGATGAGGGTGTCCTCGCCCTGCAGCTGGTAGCCTGAATCACAGTGGAAGGTGGCGGTGCCCCCAGGGTGCAGGTCTGTCACGCTCACATCTCCATGGGCCAGCCGGGGAGGGAAGCCGCAGCTCAGGAGGTAGGCTGGATCAGGCAGAGCAGGGAGAAGGAGGACTCACTTTCCCATGCCACCCTCTCTCACCAGTCCTCCAGCACTTCCTCTTCTCTTTCCAGGTCCCTCTGGGGACACAAATTGGCTCCAACCTGGAGTCTTCACGTGGGCACACTGTCTCATGAAGAGGTCATTTCAACATGCTCTATCAACCCTAATCTGTGTAATCCACTCACTTTGGCCCCCATTTTATAGATGAAGTAGCTGAGACTCAAAGAAACTCTGGACCCTAGCATTCATTTGCTGTGTGACCTCAGGCAAATCAATTGACCACTCTGAACCCCATCCAGCTCTAATAATAACAAATAGTATTTGCAAAGCCTGTTTGGCTTTCAAAGTGAGCCCACATAGTGCTTTTGAAGTAGTCAGAGAAAGACTGTGACTCATATTCCAGATGTGGAAATTGAGGCTCCAAGTGCCTCACAGCATTTTCTCCCCTTAATACACACAGGCTTTCTTCCACTGAGGTGCACTGTGGTATTATAGCCTCAGCTTTCGTCCAGAGGAGCCACATGAAACTCCTTTAGGAACTTTGACTATTTTGTCATTAAAGACCCTAATACCCGGTGCCCCCTAAATGAATCCCCCAGTGAAAGTGAAATGCTAGGGAAAGCTTTGCTTCCTTAAGGAAATGGTTTGTCTTCTCCTTTCTTGCAGTGAGAACTGTACAGCGGCCGGCCCCGTGGCCGAGTGGTTGAGTTCGCACACTCTGCTTTGGCGGCCCAGGGTTTCGCGGGTTCAGATCCTGGGCAGGGACACGGCACCACTCATCAGACCACGCTGAGGCAGCGTCCCACATGCCACAACTAGAAGGATCCACAACTAAAATGTACAACTATGTACTGGGGGGCTTCAGGGAGAAGAAGGAAAAATAAAAGAGTGGCATGTTAGCTCAAATGCCAGTCTTTAAAAAAACAAACAGGGGCCGGCCCGGTGGCGCAGCGATTAAGTGCGCACGTTCGGCTTCGGTGGCCTGGGGATTGCCGGTTCTGATCCCGGGTGTGGACATGACACTGCTTGGCAAGCCATGCTGTGGTAGGTGTCCTACTTATAAAGGAGACGAAGATGGGCACGGATGTTAGCTCAGGGCCAGTCACCCTCAGTAAAAAGAGGAGGATTGGAAGCAGTTAGCTCAGGGCTAATCTTCCTCAAAAAAAAAAAAAAAAAAAAAAAAAAAAAAAAAAAAAACCCTGTATAATCTCTCTTTTTGTACTGGCTGATAGAAAGCTCAGAAGCAGATTGAGGCTTGTCCCTAGCAACAATGGCTTGTCCATCCACATTCTATTTTTTCAACTTTAATAAGCATTACCTGGTGCCAATTTTTTTCTTATTCTATTTTATTTTATTGCTTGCATTCTGTTTTGAAAGTCTCCTGAAATTCTTATGGAATCGTATGGGACAAAATAAATAAATAGAAAGTGACTTGTTAGTAAATTATGACTCTGAACTTGATCCTGACAGAGCTCTGTGTGTTTGTTTCAGATCGAGCAGAGCTCATCAAGAAGGGCTTCCTGGAGAAGGTGCACCAAAGCTGGGTCTTGTAGAAGGGGCAGGCTCTGGGTAGCAGAGGGTTTCGGAGGTACCACCTTGCCTAGGTCTTTGCTTTTTCTGACTCCAGCCCTGAGTGATTCTCTAAGACACCTGGTTCTCTCCCTATTTCACAATTCAACAAGCATTTCTTTGGCTGGGTCCCGGGGACAGAGAGATGAAAAAGGCCTAGGCCTTGCCCTTTAGGAGTCTCCATCTACTGAGATAGACACAAAAGCAACCTTCTAGAACATAGTGATTTGAATAAATATTAGCCTCTGTGATAGGTCTGCACAACCAACAGGAGCAATTCCGAATACTTTAGATTGACGTTCAAAAGCCCCTTCCACAGCTGGGTCCAGCCTAGCACATACAGCGTTAGTTCTCACCCATGACGCATATATTTTACAAGACGTAGTTTTATGACTCCTTACTATCCCACTTTTATATTTTTTCACACCATTTCCCCTACCTGCGAGGCCTCGTCTCACTCTTTCTCATCTTCCAAGGAGTAACTTAAGTATCACCTCTTCCAGGAAGTCTTAATTGCTTCCTTGCCATACACGATCTGCATGTATAATTTTGTCATCATGTTAACCGCTATTGCCATTATGAAACTGAACCAAGCTTTATTTATTTTTGTCTCCTAAAACCCTAGTCTAGCTGATCGATTGATGCAGCCAGGAGGCAGTGTGGAACAGTGGAAAGAGCACTCCATCTGGAGATGGGCAGACCTGAGTTCCATTTCTAGCTCCACAACTTATTAGCTGTATGACCTTGAGCAGGTGACTTCACCACCAGGGCCTCTTACCTGCAAATGGCAATAATAAATCCTATCATTGAACTTTGGCCTTAAAGTTAAACAAAAGAAACACACAAAGCACCCTGCACGTGAAAAGTGCTCAGAAGGTGTTAATCACCTGCCCCTTGGCCTCAGTTAATGAATGCCTGAGAGTCAGGGACTCAGGGATCTGACTTCTGACTCTGCAATGAATTTGCAGGTGGCTGAGCAATCCATATAACCTTTGAGTCTTTTTTGTCCTCTCAGAGATGGAGTTGACAATGGCCACCCCCCCAGGTTGCTGTGAGAAGCAAATGAAACAGTTGGTGAAATGGTTTTGTAAATGGGAACCTTTGCTGGACTCGAGGTGAGGGGTAATGGAACCTTTGGCCTTTCAGAGAAGCTAATGAGGCCACTCTGGACAAGAGGACCCAGCTAGCGCAGATTGGGAAGGGCTTAAACAGGGCCTTAGACCCAAAGGTACCTGGAGAAGCCACAAAGCAGGGAAGACTGAGGCAGGTAATGAAGGCCAATTTATGCAACAGCCCTGCTTTCCCAAATGTTCCACTTAGCCTAAAGAGTCCTATTTTCAATGCCCTAGGGAAGTGGCTGCTTAAAGGAGCCATTTTCTAATGTCTGAAGTCCAGCCCTTGGCCCTGGGCCCTCAAGGCATGCCTTTGCTCCTCCACAACGAGGCCCTGACCACCACCATGTCCCCTAGCTCAACATCTTTCCATGAATTGGCCTGGTGCTGGGCACCTCCACCTTGCACACCTGAGCCCCGGGGCAAGTCCGGAGAGGGGGCCTCAGGAGAGGCTGGGGAGGGTGTGAGGAAGAGATTTGGGTTGTGTGTGTTCTAGACAAGGTCCACAAGGGATCTGGGCTCAGCAGAGCTCACAAGGGGGCAGGCAAGGCCATGAGGCAATGTGAAGGAACATTGGCCCAACACAGGTCCCTCTCTGTTTCGGAGGAGCATAGGAAGGGACTTTGGAGGTGGCAGCAGTGTCTGGAATGGGACAGTGGACTGGGCCCCTTGCCTCTTGCACACACGGATGCTAGAACATACACTTGCACTGTGGGAAGGTTCCCGCACACACAGGTGAGTATGGATGGATGCGTGTGTGCAGGTTGGCTGTGGATGGATGCTCATGAATGCAGTTGTGCGTGGATTCCTCCCCAATTCTCGGCCCCCAGAAGTCAGCAGGATCTTTCTAGGTCACAAATCTGAGGCTGTTGCTATCTTGCTTAAAACATTTCAAAATGTCTTCCCCTCCCCTGCAGGGTAAAGTAGTCTGAACTCCTTACTGAAGCTGATAAGGCCCTTGATGATCTGAATCCAACCTACCTCGCAGTTTGGTCTCTTAGCCTACTTCTCCCTTCCACTTTCTGTGTTTTGACTGTCATTTTTGAGCTCTCACTGTGTACCAGACATTATTTTAAGCACTTGATGTGTACTAACTCATTTGATCTTCCTAATAATACCATGAAGTAAGTATTACGATCCCCATTTTTCAGATGAGACAATGAGGCACAGGAAGGTTAAGCAGCTTGTCCCAGGTCACAGAGCTATGACAATTCTACCTTCCATGCTGAATTTCTTCAACTCCTCAAGGGAGTCATGGTTTTTTCCCCCTCCCAGTCTTGGAGTGTGCTTTTCTATCCATCTAGACATCTGCCTTCCTCTTTCTCTTCCTCCTGCCTTCCCTTAGCTAACTCATCTTTTAGGTCTCAGCTTAGTCATCACCTCCTCCAAGAAAGTGTCCCTACATTCCTTGGGGGAAATTTAGGTCCCTTTGATATTTGCTCCCTCTTGCCTGTGTTTCCTCTGTCATAGGGATATAGGTCTTTATCTCACTGAATTGTAATCATCCTGATTACATGTCCGTCTTGCTACCTAGATTCTGAGTTCCTTGAAGTCAGATTTGTATCTGGCTTGTTCATTCGTCTCCCCAAGGCTAACACAGGGCTGGTATGAAATGGGCACTTGATAAACATTTATTGAGTGAATGGGTGAATTGCTACTTGGATGTGTGCACACCCAGACACAGGTCTGTGAGTGTGTAAAATAAGTGCGTATAAGTCTCCTCTAAGGGTTTTGTCCCTTGGGGTCCTAGTCAGGAGGAAAAGCCCACAACATTTCACTGTGGTTGGAAGGCTCCTGGAGATATCCCCTGTGCCCAATGTGACCCATATCCTTCCACCAGCACCCCGGACTCCTCACCCTGATAGTGGATCCTGAAGCCACCGCCCCTTGGGACCCGTGGGCTTTGGAAGTGCAGGAGCAGCCGGTTGGTTGGACTCCGAAGAACCTGCCCTTCTCCAAGCATGGAGGAGTTGGCCAGGAGTCGGGGGGCCAGGCCTGGGGACCCTCCACCAGCCAGCACCAGGAGTTCTTCCTCTCGAGACAGGTTCAGTGTCTGCACCTAAAGAAGCCAGACCCAGACCCACCAGAACAAGTCAGCTGGGGTGGGTGACCCTGTAAGCTCCCTGCCCTTGCCATCCTTTTCCCTGTAGATGGCAGCCCAAATGCCACACTGATGCTGGGCAAGTTGTAGAACTCTAGGAGAGTCTTTGAGATCCCTAGAAAACAGGCCCATCTGAGTCAGAAAACAGGTTCTCTGGCTCCCAGGCCAAACCTGTGCACACCCCTGGGCCCCGAGGAAAGGGCTTGGAGGTTTCACAATCATATGCTTAGGTCCAGTTACCTGGATCTCAATGCCATAGCCGGGGTAGACATGGATGCTGTATGTGCAGTCCAGGAGCCCCAAGGTGTGGCTGGCCGTGCTCCCTAAATCTGGAGACTCCACATGCCCTTCGCCTTCGGAGATGTTGTTATTACACAGAACTAAAGAGATATAAATGGCTGCGGTTGAGAGAATCCCTGTGTTCTTGCCCTCCCTGCCGAGCAACTCTTGGGTCCTCATCTGTCTTCTCCCCAGCACCCCTCACCATCTTTATCCAATGCTCCCTCTCCCACCTGTGCCCAGAACTCCCTTCCCCAACTGTAATATAGATAAAACACATAGAACAGTGCTGGTACATAGTAAGGGTATATAAATACTAGCCTTTATTATTATTAAGCAGAAGCCCCTCTCCTATCTGTACCCAGACCCCTTTTTCCACACGTTCCCAGCAGCCTCTCCCACATCTGTGTTCTTGCACACTACCCCATCCGCTTCCAATCCCCTCACCTGGGCTGGTCACTGTGGTGGTCACAGTTGTCGTGGTGATGATGGTGGTCGTGGTCTCCTCCTCTCCTCCCTCAGGCCCGAGGGGCGGGCCTGGGGAGGCGGGGCCGAGAAGGGGCGGGACCGTAGTTCCTGGGGGCGGGGTCAGCAGCTCTGGTGCGGTGGGGCTTGCCCCCCTGCCCCCCTTAGGGGTTACGGCTGTTGTCAGAGGCCCTGTCCCTGGCTCAGTGGCCCGCGGCAGGGAGGGTGCTGCAAGAGTCTGGCCAGCTGGAGGAGTGGCTAGTGTGGGGTCTGGATCAGATCCTGGGACAGTGCAAGGGAAGTAAGGGCACAGAAGGAGCAAATTGATGGGCCTTAGGTGGGGAGAAGGGCTGAAGGAAACTGGGAGTTCCCCACTGAGCCCAAAAGATTTCCCCAACAAGGTGAAGATCCCCCACCTCTCCCTTCCCCATCCAAACTCCCCACCTCCTCCCAAGGCTTCCACAGTCTGCACCCCTCCTCCCTTTTCTTCCCCTCTTCCCCTCTCCACCTCTCTACCCAGGCCATTCCACTCTGACAGTCTCCTTGAGCCTCTCTCTCTGCGTCTCCATTCAGATCTGGCTCCCTCTCCTGGTTACCCCTTTCTCTCTGTTTTGCTCTCTCCAGAACTCCCTATCTCTGTTTAGTATTCTTATGGCTCTCTGATTTTATGATTCTGGATCTACTAGTCTCTGCATTTCTCTTTCTTTCTGTGTCTCCCACCATTTCTCTGATTCTGGTTCTCTGAGTTTTCATCTTTCTTTCTCTCTGATTGTCTGTTTTTCTGTGTGACTCTGTCTCTTGATCATTCTTTCTCAATTTCTCTGCTTCTCTGACTGTCTGTGCCCAGTTTTGACTCTGTCTAACCATCTCTCTCTGTCTCTCTCTGAATTTCACTGGCCTGGCTCCCCATCTCCCAGAGTTAATGTCCCTCCCTCTGCCTCTATGTCACTCCTGCCACTCTGGGGGCCTCACCCGGCAGGTAGCCCATCTCTGGGCCCTTCCTCAGCAGGGCCCCATGGAGCAGCTCGGCCAAGGCCTCAGAGGCTACTGTAGGGGTCTCACTTCCAGGCTCTGGCAGTGCCTCCTCCTCTTTCAGGGGCAGACCTAGAGGATGAAGTTGTGTGAGCCCTTCCACTGCTCCAGACTCCTGCTTTCTCCAGAAAGATCTTTTCCAGAGTTGTTGCTCCCTCCTCAGTCAGCTGGGCCTGCAGGAGCTCAGAGGGTCCCAGGCTGGGCTGAGAGCCAAGATTGGAGGAGGGGCTCCCAGCTGCTCCTCACACTCCTACACTTTCCTCTCATCCTTTTTCCCCAGGCCGTATGGGCCTTCAGTGAGCACGTTGGCTCTTGTGAACCCTGGACAGCGCCAGCAGGGCAGAGAAAGGGCAATGGTACTGCCTTCATTTTCATCTCGGTGGTGCTCTCCCCACAACCCTGGGGTTCTCCGAATGGTCTGGCAGCACCTCCCAGCCCTTGCTTCTGCAGTGCCCAGCTTTTTCTCTGGGTTTCTGTCTCTGCAGTGTGTTGTTCTCTCCCTCCCTCCCTCCCTCCCTCTCTCTCTCTCTCTGTCTCTCTCTCTCTCCTTCTCTGCAGTCTCTGTCCCCTTCCCTGGAGTCTGGCTGGGGGTCAGAGTGGGAGACTAAATATCTGGTCTCTGAGCATTGCTTCTGTTCATCTGTCTTTGTCCATATGTCCAAGAGCATTTGTATGTGCAGTGACTGGCATCTCTCCCAGCACCTCCATCTCCCACCCAGGTACGGTGCGTGCTTCTGCCACCTCCGCAGACATCTCCCCCACCCCCGACTTCCCCAGCCCTTCTTCCTGGATTTAACCCCTGAGATGCTGCTAAAAGTTCCCCCCATTCATTTCCCCCCCTCCTCAATATGGGGGATTAGGGGCTCCAGGTACAAGCTGGAAAGCCCTGGCTTACCCCTTCCTGGAAAACTGTGCCCCTTCCCTACCCCAGGAGCTCCAAAAACCCGGGATCTTCCTAGAAAGGAGGGTAGAAGACCCTGCTGGGGGCCTTCCTGGGGCCCACCCCATGCTCCCATGTTCTTACCCTGAGTCCAGGGACAGCTCAGCAGAATTAGGAACAGCAGCTGGGGAGGCGGCGGGTGCTGTGCCCTGGGAGTCCCCATGGCGACTCACACGGATTTCTCTCCTCTGCGCCTCTCCTAAATAATCTAGTTGTCACCTTTCCTCCGTCTCCTTTTAGCTTTCCCTTTAATTTTTTTTTCCTGCTAGTAGTTAATAAGGAAGACAATTTCTCTGCTCCTTGGGAGGGAGGGGCAGAATTGGGCTGGGGGTCGCCCAGAGTCCACCCCTCTTTGCCCAGTCCTCTCTGTCCTCTGCTCTCCTGTCTGAGGGAGAGGGGGCGCGGCTCCGGCTGCAGGGGGTGGGGCCGAGAAAGCCGAAGGGGCTGGATCGCCTGGGTTACCCTCTTGCTCCGGCCCCTGGGTCCACCAGGCTGGCTGGACCCCAAGCTGGGAGTGTGGGGAGAGGCAAGATAGCTTCCGGGGGCCTGGGGTGGAATCGAAGATCAAGAGGGTCCCTATCGTGTTCTGGTGGGGCTTGGCGGGGAAGGGAGGGGGTTGTGGGACCTGGAGAGCTGAAGCTCGGGCACTGGAGCTGCGGGAGGGAGAAGCTGAGAAAGGTGTCGAGCCCACGTCAGATCCTGGGGACGGGCGAAGGGAGGGGCCTGGAATTTATTTGGGGCGGAGGGGGGGAAGGAGGAGGAGGAAGTGCAGATGGAGGAAGGAGGGACCAAAGGAGCCAGGACGGTAATCCTCACTCCCGCGGCCCCTAGGGGAGGCAAAGGAAACTCTGGTCCCAGCAGTAATTACGTCCCTCTCCCCCAGCCATTCCAGCACATCTGGAATCTGAATTTCCTCTTCCCAGGGTGATGAGGGGCGGCACAGCTGGACTCGCGCCTGCTCAGTCCCCGGTATACCCTCTGCCCACATCCAGAGCAGCCATGGGACTTCCCTCTTCCTTTTACAGAAGCTCATGTGGAATGGGCTTTCCCCTCCTCCAGGAGAATGGCAAGTTTCCACGTTCGTGAGAAGTCTAAGAGGTGACTGGCCTGAATCTGGGGAGGGGAGACCTCTCCTCTTACATACAACGTGAACCCGGCCAGCTGCCAGGCGGCTTCAAATTTTATTTTTTCTCCTGGCCTCTCTCACAACGCCTCTGGAGCGCCCTTTTCAGCACCACCGGCGAGAGGACAGCTCTCCTCGGCCCCTCCTGAGCGGGCCGGTTCCGGCGCCGCGCGCGATTGGCTGAAGCCGCCTTCGCCATCAATCAGGCTCCTGCCGGAGGCTGGCTCGGCGAAGGCGAAGGGGGAGTCGTAGGCCAACTGGTCGAGGGACTGGCAGACCGACCCACAGGCTGCGGCATCCCTGTCCGCAGTCCACGAACGCGGGCCTTGTCCGTCAGTCGGCGCGCTCACCCCGCCCCTTGACTTGCCTCGCCTCTCCCTCAGGCCCTGCCCCTTCTTTTCGCATTGCGGGGAGGCTGGAGGTTGGCTCGGTGCCCCCCGCACCCCACGTGGCGCCCCGTCGCGGCCGGGCGGGGGTTGGGGGGAGGGCTAGGCAAATCCTGAGACGACTCCCCACCCCAAGACTGAGTTGTGACTGCCAGTGGGCGGGGGTGGGGGTAGCTAAGCTGAGAAGACTGTGGAGAGGGGTGACGTCAGGGTGAGTGGGAGCCAAGGAAGGAGCGAATAGGAAAGAGAGAGAAAGAGAGAGACGGGACTCGCGGGTCAGGTCGAGTGAGAAGCGAGGGCACGAAGGAGAGAGGCGGGAGGAAGGAGAGAAGCCGCTGCGGAGAACGACTGATTGCGGGTTCCGGGGCCGCGGGTCCAGGTGGGGTAGGAACTGCTGTCCGGGGAAGCTAGAAGGAATAGGGGGAAGAGAAAGACAGAACGAAAAGAAGAGCGGAGGTGGAGGGAGGAGAGAAGAAGGGAGAAGGGGAGACAGAGGGTGGGGAAAGGAGAAGCAGAGGGAGACAGGAAACTGCCAGAAGGAGAAAGAAGGGGGAGGGGGGAGGGCGCAAAAGGAAGAGGAGAGAGTTGGAAACAGAAAGAAAAGGTAGAAGGAGAGAGAAGAGAAAGATAGATGGAAAGAAAGGGATAGGAGAATTAGAGGTACACGAAGGAGGCAAGAAAGAGGGAGATACAAGGTGGAGAGAAGCCCTCAGAAGGAGAGAGAACCAAGAGTGGGGATGTGGAAGGGAAACAGCCCAGGGGGTAACCAGGGAGCAGCCATGGAGGGAACCAGAGGAGAACAGGGGGGACAGGGGAACTGGGGTCTGGAAGATGACCCAGGCCTCTTGGCCAGGGCCTCCTTGCCCATCATGCCTGCATGGCCATTGCCCCTGGCCTCCTCAGCGCTTACCCTGCTCCTTGGAGCCCTCACTTCCCTTTTCCTCTGGTACTGCTACCGCCTGGGCTCCCAAGACATGCAGGCCCTGGGGGATGAGAGACAGGCCAGGAGTGTCAGTGGTGGGCCTGGGGGATGCTCTGAAGCTGGCAGGCCAAGCCCAGGGAGTGCTGGAGAGCCTGGGGAAGGACCCAGAACAGAAGGCTTAGTGAGCCGTCGCCTTCGGGCCTATGCCAGGCGCTACTCCTGGGCGGGGATGGGTAGGGTGAGGCGGGCAGCTCAGGGTGGCCCAGGCCCTGGGGGAGGGCCAGGGGTCCTGGGCATTCAGCGCCCAGGCCTGCTTTTCCTGCCAGACCTGCCCTCAGCCCCCTTCATGCCACGGGATGCCCAGCGGCATGATGTGGAGCTCCTGGAGAGCAGCTTCCCTGCCATTTTGCGGGACTTTGGGGCTGTGAGCTGGGACTTCTCAGGGACTACCCCTCTGCCTCGGGGCTGGTCCCCACCCCTGGCCCCTGGGTGCTACCAGCTCCTGCTGTACCAAGCAGGCCAGTGCCAACCCAGCAACTGCCGCCTGTGCCCTGGAGCCTATCGGGCACTGAGGGGGCTGCGGAGCTTTATCAGTGCCAACACCTTCGGCAATGCTGGCTTTTCTGTCCTCCTGCCTGGGGCACGGCTTGAGGGCCGCTGTGGGCCCACCAATGTGCGGGTCAGATGTCATCTCGGTAAGTAGATGCTGCCTACAGACAACTTCCTTGCCTCCATGATTCCCCCTCCAGACTCTCTTCTTCTCTGCCACCAGAGCTTTCTACACTGTGGTTCTGATCATGCCTTTCTTCTCAGAAATCTTCACAGCAGCATTTCCTGAGCTTCAGCGATTTGCAAACCATCTTCATAAGCTTTGCCATAGTCATTTACCACCTGTACTATGTTTCTTCATATTGACTCTCCCCACATTTTTACTTATTTTAAAAGAATCTTTACAGGACAATGATAATCAGTATTACTTACCCTAAAAAAATACTGATAAAAACAAATTTAAACTTAAAAAAAGAAAGCTTTAAAAATTCTAGCTAAGTAGTCTCTCTGAGACCGAAGCCTATGCTGTCTTCACTTAGACAGGAGCAACGTTAGTGGGGTGTTAAAGTCATGGTAGCACCAAACTGAGGTTTCCTTTTCGATGTTTGAAAGATTGAAAGAAAATGGAAAACAATACAATTTTCTGAGTTATTTAATGGCATGACCTTGTTTTGCCTAAAATCATCTCCTATGCTACTAGTTGGATGTGTTCTCCACTTCTAAGCATAATGGCCTCAGGATCAAGTCCAGATCCTTTCTCTCCTGCATCTCCCACCTGTTCTCTTCCTCCCCTTCCTTCCCAATGTGCTCTAAATCTTAAAGGCCTCTGACCGATTCTGGCAGATGCCACACTCATGCTATACACTTAACCTAGAATGTCTTTACCCTTTATCATTTTATCACCTCCTGGAAAACTCCTCCTGAGTCTTCAGGACTCACATTTTCTATTGCCACGTGTCCTCTGGGATGTCTTCCTATTCCCCATCATTTTAGTTGGCTGCTCAGTTTTCTCACAGCATTTGATTGTGTGGTTCTTGGGCCAGGATGGAGCCAATAGTTTTATACCTTGTGGGAGAGAAAGGCCTATCACATAGTAGGTTCTTGAGTTAAACTGTCAGAAGCCCAAGAGGAGATGCCACTTCTTCCAGTAAGCTTTCCCTGTTTTCTGAAGCAGAATAGATTGTGCTTTGCGCTGCATTTCTCCTATCTCCTAGCACTTCTTTCATCCAGTATGGTATTCTAATAACACTTGGGTCACTTTCCAGAGAGCAAAGAGAGACCACCATAGACACTGGCGTTTAACACCCTCAGATCTGCTTATTGATTGAATGGGGTGGGCCCCTTTAACAGAGGCAAGAGCGATAGATGCCTGGGTCTCTTTCCACAGGCCTGAAGATCCCCCCTGGCTGTGAGCTGGTGGTCGGGGGTGAGCCCCAGTGCTGGGCTGAGGGACACTGTCTACTGGTGGATGACTCCTTCCTGCACACAGTGGCTCATAATGGTAATGGGGCTCCCGTTCTGCCAAGGAGGGATGAGGGACTGAAAAGTGAAGTGGAGTAGACTAGAGATCACAGAATCAGCCCCAACTGGCTTCCTGTTCTAGCACCACCATTTTGTAGCTGCATGACCTTGAACAAGTCACATAACTTCTCCAATCATCTGTGAAATAGGGCAACTGCCATCTTGATCAGGTGACTGCAAGGATTATATGTTAATGTAGGTGCATAGCGAAGTGGTTAACATTATAAGACCCTAGGCTGATCCACCTGAGTTCCTGTCCTACCTCTGGCACTTATAGGCTGTATGACCTTGGACAGTTATTTAACCTCTTTGTGCCTCAGGGACTTTGTATAAAACGGGAGTAATTATGGTACTAATTCAGAGTTTGTTTTGATGATTAAGAGTTAATACACTTAGGGGTTAGAACAGTGCTTGGCACTTATTTACAAAGTGCTGCTTTTACAAGTGTTTGGTGAGTCTTCTGGCATATAAGCTCTTAATGTTAGCTGCTCTTCTGTCTCCATCCCCATGTGCCCTAGGCTCCCCTGAAGATGGGCCTCGAGTAGTCTTCATCGTGGACCTTTGGCACCCCAACGTGGCTGGGGCCGAGCGCCAGGCCCTCGACTTTGTCTTCGCACCAGACCCTTGAAGGAAGGCGTTCCCTTCAGACATTTGGGCTGGAGAGATGCTACACTCAGGGATGGCTTGAGTGTTAGCCAGGACCTCCTCTCCATTGCAGGGGCTGGGATGGGGCTGAGGGTGGGAACTGACCAGCAAACACTGAAATACAGATTTTTAAATCCTCTCCTAACTCCTGACTACTTTCTTCCCAGCTACCAGCCCCAGGGAAAGACATGGGGCAGGGGTTCATTTCTTCTCCCACCCAACTAGCCAGGTACAAGCCATCTCCCTGGACCCCTCCCCAGGAGCTGGTACCAGACCCTCAATTCAACTTTATTCCAATAATTTAATAGAAAATTAAAATAAATAATATGAAACAGATTGAGATGGCCGAGCTGGTGCAGACCCAGGCCCACCTAGTACAAAGTTAAGGAGGTAGGGAGAATGGTGGGGGAAGGAGGCAGGCAAACTACCCTGCACAGTGCAGGGAGGTGGCTCAGTATGTGGTGGGTGTTATTAAGGGCTGGCTTGACACTTTGGCATGAAAAATGTACTAAAAAAAAGAAAAAGGGAATTCTAAATCATTCTAAACCAGCTGATGAGGGAAGATATCAGGACCAAGATGAGGATAAAGGAATGAACGTAGGCCTTCTGAAGGGCTCTGACTGAGGGGAGGGGTTGGAATGTACTGTTATTAGCAATGAGGTGGGAGTGAATGGAAAAGGGCCAAAGTGAACTGTACCATGCAATGAAGGGACAGAAGGAAGGCCCACGACTTGGCCAGCAAAGCCGGGGCAAAAGTCTGGGAAGTAGAGGAAAAGCTAGAGAGGGACTGCGTCCCAGTGGCAGGAAGAAAACAGGAAGAAAGGTCAAAAGTCAGTCCTTGAAGACAATCTGTTGGCCATGAGGACGCTCATCGTGGGTGATGTGGCGCCGGACATGGATCCTGCGGACACGGTGCTCTCGGTTCTCTTCATCCTCCCCTCGGCCTGTCCCGCCACCTCCAGCTGCACCCTCTGTGGCCTCCAGGAGGGCTGGGTCTGGGCCCCGGGGAGTCTCGTAGATCAGGATGTTCAGGGTCTCCTCAAAGATCCGGGCCTCTGGGAATTCCACCTGCAAAAGGCCAGCAACCCCCAGCTCCCACCCTCTGGACCAGTCACACAGCGAGCCCCCTTCCTAGCAGCTGCTGCACTGGTACATCTCCTAGCCTTTGCAATCACGGGTTCTTTAACCTGGACTGTCCTCTTTGAAGCTTCTTTACTCAAAGTACACAACTTCAAGGTCCAGCTCTGAAGCCGGGCAGAGTTATTTGTTTTCTCTCCTTTGCTGCCAAGTCTCTTGGTGTGCCCTTTCATTTGACAAATATCTACTGAGTGACTGCACTATACCAGGTGTTGTTCTAGGCACTGGGAATACAGCAGTGAACAAAATTAAGTTCCTATCTGCAGGAGGTTCACATTCTACAGGGAGGACACAGACACACATACAATAAAGTATAAACTACCAAATGATGATAAGTGTTATGGAAAAAAAATACAGCAGGAGAAGGGGGTGGGGATGGCCACATCCAGGAATGTTACAACTTTAAAGAGGGAGTTCAGAGAAGGCCTCACTGAGGTGACATCTGACTGAAAGCAAAACAAGGCGAGTGAAGGAGCCAGGTGGATAACTAGAGAAAGAGCAATCTGGGAAGAGGCAAGAGCAAGTGTAAGAGTTCTGGGGCAGGAGTGCACTTAGTGTATTATTTGAAGATCAGCAGCAAGGAGGCCAATGCAATGAGACAGAGTAATGAAGAGAGCAGAAAGGGATGAAGTGAAGAGGTGAGTGGGGGCTCCCCTTGTGTGGCTTGGAGGGATATAATTAACATAATTCTTAACAAGCTGCAGTCTAACTATTGGTTTATCTTCCTATCTTCCCAATTATAGAGGAAGCTGCTTGGAAGCTGGGTCATTCATTCATTCACGCACTCAATAAATGTTTCCTAGCTTCCACTGTGTGATAAGGGCCTAGCTAGTGCTAGAGATAGGAAAAAGAAGATACAGTCCTACCCTCAAGAAACTAAAATCTTGCTACTGCAGTAAACACCCCCCTACCTCCCACCCCCGGCAGAAGGGAGTATGACCAACTTTGTCTGGGGTTGTTGGGTTGAAATTTCATGAGCAAAGGTGTCCCAAAGAAACTGATGCCTGGCTTGGGTCTTAAAGATTAAGCATAAGTTCATTAGGCAGACAGGGATGAGGAAAAATAATTCCAAGAGGGAACAGTGTGTGCAAAGGTAGGGAGGTATAAAATAGCATTGGGTGATTAGAGGCTTGCAGGAGGTGTATCTAGGGCACATCCTTCATATCAAGGTCAGAAGGGACCAGACTGATAAGATTGTCAGGAGTCAGATGACATGTCAGAGGGCTTGTACTTTACTCAGCATTTCATTCACCTTGATTTTAAGCCTGGTGCAGCACTTAGTGCAGAGTAGATGCTCAGGAAGTATCTGCTGATGATTCCCATGTTAATAACTCAGGACCTACAAACTCAGTTTGTAGCGTTCTAAGAGACCTGTGTGTTCTAAGGTCCTGAGGTTTTAAGAACCTATTTCGAATCATGGACCCTTCTGAGATTCTAACGACAACTATGGTCCTTCTATATGGAAAAATGCATACATACTCCCAAACCTGCATGCTATTTCAAGATAGCTCTGAAACCCAACTGGCCTAGGTTAAGAATCCCACTCTTACCCAACACCCTCATTTCATAGGTAGAGATATAGAGACCCACAGAAGGTGACTTGCCCAAGGTTATACAGCTAAGACCCCAAAACTTGGAACTCCAGCTCCTGCCTCCCAGTAACGGACTTGCCCCTGCCTGATCTGCTGAGCTGCCAGCTCCTCGTCCTGCCCACCACCACAGCCCTCCCTGACCAGGCCCTTAATCCCTTCTGACCTTGGTCTGTTTCTTCTCCGTGGCATAGACAATTGAGGTGCAACACACCTCGGCGATTTTGCGGCCCTGCCCGTAGAAAGACCAGCAGCAGATCTCGTCCCCCAGTACATCCTTGAGGAAAAGCAGCCGCCCGTGGAAGCGCAGGGCCAGTTTGTCAAACAGCTCGATGTTCTTAAGTAAGTTGTCATCTGAAGTGCTGAGGGTCAGGGGGCCAGGAGGCCTCAGCACAACTGGCTTCTCTCCCTCTGTTCCCCTCTAGCATAGGGGCCCAGACACCCAGCACTGTGGTCCTGCCCAGGAATTGGGTGCCTGGCAGGGAGCTTCCTCCACCCCTGGGGCCAGGCTAAGCAGGCCTGAGAAAGGAAGTAGCATTTGCTGAGCAAATCCCAGCACAGCAGAGTGGCTACCAATGCAGGCTCTGGGACTAGGCTGTCTCATCCCTAGCTCCACTATTTAATTAAGTGACACGAGGGAAGTTACTTCACCTCTCGGTGCCTCAGTTTCCTCATCCATAAAATGGAGATCATAACAGTACCTACCTCAAACAATTGTGAGGATTATGTGAGTAAATATACGTAAAGCAATTAGTGCAATGCCTGTTGTAAAGCTCTTAGTAAAATGCTAGTCATTACCATCTATTCCTCACCTGAACCTGTTTACTGATGATAAAACTGAAGGTCAGAAGTGAAAATGACCTGTCCAAAGCACCCAGTGGGTAAGTGACAGAGCTGGAATTTGCATTCAGGTAGGCATTCTTTTCACCCCTTGGTGTGGTCACAGCCCTCCCCTTGGGCCAGAAGCAGAGCTGTGCTTGAGCCCAGGATTCTAGCCCGTATACCTCCCGGCCCCCAAGGTGGTCACCTGGTATAGGAGTACTTGTTGTTACTGCGGTTGTGCAGGAGCTTCACCACGGGCTGTTGGGGGAGAGAGGATGGAAAAGGGTGGGGGTCAGGCTGCAGAGAGAGGCCCCCAACCTCCACTCTTCAGGGCTCAGGGGCCTCACCTTGGAGGTGCTGGCCAGGAGCTGCTGCTCCTCTCGGGGAGATGTCACCATGGGGATGAGGCACAGCGGGGACAGGTTCTGCCTTTTTTGCTGGAGAAGAAGCGGAAGGTGGTTAACAGCACAAAGGTCACTCAGTCCCCTACACAAAAGCCTTCAAAAGCTGCTTGTTGCCTTTGGGGAAAAATCCAGACTTAGTGGTCCAAAACGCTCTGCAGGATCCGAACTCTCGGATCTTGTCTCTACCACTCTCCCCTGCCTGCTGGGCTTCAGCCCCGCTGATGTTCCTTTGCACATCCAGCTTGTGCACTCCCTCCACTCCCAACCCTTTGCTGTTCCCACTGCCGGGAATGGTCTGCACTCGGTTGTTTGCGTGGCTGGCTCCTTCATATCAGTCTGATACAACTCAAACAGTGCCCCTCAGAGGGGGCTGATCCCGCTCCCTAAGCTCCCTGCTTAAAGCAGCCTCCACTTCTGCCTTTCACATTATCAGTTCACTTTCTTCATGGCAGTCAGGGCCTTACATTTTCTCATTTTTCAGTACATTTGCTTAGAAGGGTCTGTCTCTTCTCACCTCGGGAGTAAGTGTCTAACATACAGTAGATGCTTAGAAAGTATCAGTTGAATGAATGAACCTGGCTGGGTGGGAGGCTGGAGGCAGAATCAGAACCAGACACACAGGCTTCTTTCCTCTTCTCTGTCTCCTAGAATCTTTATGTCAAAACCCCTCTCACCTCTCTCAACCTAAAAACTAGATGTGCAATTCTAATAGAAATTCTAGAAGATTTTTTTGAGAAACTCCTAAGACTTTTTCTAAAATTAATATGGAATAAAAGTCTACTATTACTTAGGTCAATTTTTAAAAAGAGCCAAAAGAGACTTACCCTACCAGATATTAAGATAGCCTACAAAGCCATAATAATGAAAGCAGTGTGGTTTTGGTGTAGAAACAAACAAAAACAATGGAACACAACACAGAGCCTGGAAACACACTGGGGTATATATGAGAACAATATTTATACAGAGGATACCACCAATCAGAGGGGAAAGTATTGGTTATTACTGTGTAGCAAATTGTCCCCAAACTTAGCAGCTTAAATCAACAATATTTATTCTCTCAGTTTTTGTAGGTTGGCAACTCAGGAGCAGCTCAGCTAGGTGCTTCTGACATGGAATCTCTCACAAGGCTGTAGTCAAGTCAGCTGGGGCTGCAGTAATCTGAAGGTATGACTGGGTCTGAAAGATTCGTTTCTGAGAAAGCTTATTCATATGGCTGGCAAGTTCATGCTGGCTATTGGCAAGAAACATCTGACCCTTGTCATTTGGATCTCTCCATAGGGTTGCTTGAGTGTCCTCATAACATGGCAGCTGGCTTCTCCAGAGCAAATAACCCAACAGAAAGCAAAGTGAAGGCCTCAACGTCTTTTATGACCTAGTTTTGTTAGCCCTATTCAGTGTGGAAGGAAACTACATAAGGGAATGAAAACTAGGGGAAAGAATCATTGGGGACTGCCTTGGAGGATAGGACCATGGTCCACCTTCTGGCCCCCATTGATTCAAATCCCTCCCATATGCAAAATACACTCACCCCCTCCCAAGATTCCCCAAAGTCTCATCCCATTACAGCATCAGCTTCAAGTACAGAATCTTGTCATCTAATTCAGGTCCAGGTGGAAATGAGGCTCCTTGGGTGTAGTTCCTTAACTATAGGTCCTTAAGTACATTTCCTCTTGATCTGAAGACCTGTGAACTAAAGAGACAAGTTATCTCTTCCATATACCCAATATGCAATGGTGGAACAGGCATTAGGATAACCACTAGGACACCAATGTTCAAAAGGGAGAGGTAGGGACATGAGGCACATAGAAGTCACTGCTTCAAAGAAATTCTGTAATCCAGTTTGACAAATGCTGGGAGCTCTCTGACGCATACTCTTGTCCAGGAATGATTCTCTATGGCTCTTGGCTCTGCCCTGAGTCATTCTTCCTTTTCCATGAAAGATGGTCCAGGTCTGCAGCTCCATAGTTTCCTTAGCCTGTTTTCTGCCTGTTGAACTTTTGGAGTCCAAAGGCCTCTTCTCCTCTTGCACTGTCTCTGTCCCATTCAGTCCAAGCTGGCAGTGTTTCTGCCAACATAATTCTCTTAAAAATTTAATGGGTGTCCTGTGAGTCTTGGGGTCCAGTGCATTAGACAAAAGCCACTCTCACAAATCTCCGTGAGATAAGCTCTTCTCTACTCTGGGCTTGCACTGAGACTGCTGCTGTGTAACACCCTTAAGCTTCTTAGAAGTGCCATTATTTGATTGAACTGTTCTCTGAGGCATCTTCTTGGATATTTCTGAGGTTTTAACAAAGGATTTTACAATCAAAATCTCAGCTTCATCTTTAGACCACGTTTTACTGAGAATGCCCTGTATTTGGTCTTTGCCTGGAAGCCATTTGTCAATTTTAACATCAGTTATTATCTGAAAGGTTGGGAATTTTCAAACCCAGTAATTCCTGGCTTCTTTTTCTTCAACTCTTTTTTTCTTTAGCTTACCCTCTCCTCTTCTATTTTACTACAAGCAACAAGAAAACTGTTGGCATCTTCAATATTCTGCCTGGAAATCTCTTTAGTTAGATCACCCACTCCATTAGGTATGTTTTCTGCTTTCTACATTCCTGTAGGAAACAATGTTGCTAAACTTCTGCCACTACATACTAAAGATTCCCTTTCCACCACTTTCCAATAACATTTTCCTCACTGCAGCCTCCTCAAAGGTCATCAGACTTCTATGAACCAACTCTTTAAAGATCTTTAGGCCTTTATTAACACTCTTCTCAAAGTCCTTCCAGCTTCGGCCTACTTCCAGCTTATAAAGCTACTCGTACATTTTAGGTTTTTGTTACGGCAGAATCCAACTCCAAATACCAAAATGTGTTATCTGTTGCTGGATAACAAATCACTACAAATTTAGCAGCTTAAAACAACAATAAACAATTACTGAGCCAGCCCTGATGGCCTAATGGTTAAAGTTCGGCACACTCTACTTCGGTGGCACAGGTTCCATTCCTGGAGGCAAAACCACACCACTTGTCTGTCAGTGGCCACGCTGTGGCAGCAGCTCACATAGAAGAACTAGGATGACTTACAAATGGAATATACAACTAGGTACTGGGGCTTTGGGGAGGGGAAAAAAAGCCCAACTATTATCTCACACAGTTCTGTAAGTCGGGAACCTTAGAGTGGCTAAAACCCTAGCCAGCCCAGGGTCTCTCATGAAGTTGAAGTCCAGTTGTTGGCCAGGGCTGTAGTTATCTGAAGACTTGACTGGGAAGTAGATTCTCTTACTTCTGAGATAGTTCACCCATGGGGCTGGGAGTTTGTGCTGACTGTTGGCAGGAGGCTTCAGATCCTCACTAAGAGGACTTCTCCCTACAGCTGCTTGAATGTCCTCACATGGCAGCTGGCTTCCCCCAGAGTGCATGATTCAAGAGGGAGGCAGAAACTGCAATGTCTTTTATGACTAGCTTTAGAAGTCACACACTATCATTTCTGCAGTATCTAACTAGCTACACAGGTCACCCCAATTCAGTGTGGGATGGGACTAAACAAGAGCCTGAAAAACAGAAGGCAAGAATTGCTGGTGGCCATCTTGGATGCTGGCTACCACAGATTGTTTAGTAGATGGCACTGGGAAAACTAGCTCACTCTATGTGGGATAAAAAAAGAGTTAAATCCCGGGCTGGGTCGGTGGCACAGCGGTGAAGTTCGCATGTTCCACTTCTCGGCAGCCCGGGGTTCGCCAGTTCAGTATCCTGGGTGCGGACATGGCACTGCTTGGCAAAAGCCATGCTGTGGTAGGCGTCCCGCGTATAAAGTAGAGCAAGGTGGGCATGGATGTCGGCTCAGGGCCAGTCTTCCTCAGCAAAAAGAGGAGGATTGGCAGTAGTTAGCTCAGGACTGATCTTCCTCAAAAAAAAAAAAAAGGAGTTAAATTCCTTTTCTAATTCACATTTACAAAAGTGAATTCCATTTAGATTAAAAGACCCATACATGAAAGATAAAACTATAAAGCTAATAAAAAATGTAGACTAGGAAAAGAATTCTTAAACAAGACCCTAAAAGGATACACCATTAGGGGAAAAAACAAGAGGACTCTGACTACATTGAAATCAATGATTTCTCCAGTTGACAACAGAAAGCATGACTTTACATAATAATGTTGAAGGAATGATACAATTATAATTATTCGACAACCCTAATGAAATTACTGATTTAGGCAAGGATTATCAATTGGTGTGAGGTTGATAGGTAATTGCCATTCATATAGTGCCTAAATAACATCACACAGATTATAGTTGGCAACAGGGAAATTTAACTACAATGGAGGGACCTAAACCCAGGGGCCAATTCCAAGCATCACTGATGATGGGTCATATTAGCAACACAATAAGTCTCTCGATATAAAACAATATGAAATATATAACATTACCTAAAATGTACTCTAACCAAAATATTTAATATCAAGCCTTTAAATCTACCATCTAGTTTACAGAAAACTCAGGATAGGGTAGGGTAACAAACCAAATGATATAAGTAAATAACCAAGCAAATTTAGAAAGTGGGTCATTGTACAGGACATGTAGTGGTCTCTTTAACACGTCAGCATTGTGAGAAAAAAGGGACAGTTTCGGGTTGGAAGACACTTAAAGAACATAAGAAGCAGACGTAATGCAAGGATCTAGATTGGGTCCTAGTTTACAAGAACCAGCTATAAAAGACATTGCTGGAACAAATGTAAAAATTTGTGTACGCCCTTTATGTTAGATAGGATAAAATTTTATTGACACGGAAAGATGGCAATTATTAACAAACAACAACAAAAGCAGATTACAAAACAGCACATACAGCATGATCAATTTTGGCAAACACACAAACACACACGAAAATACCTGGAAGGATATTTGGTGCTTTTATTTTGTTTTTGATTATCTGTGTGTCCTAAATTTCTACAATACTTATATACTGCTTTAAGAATAATAAATGGATCCTACTACTGGGTATCCATCCAAAGAGCTTGAAGTCAGCAATTCCAAAAGTCCCATGCACCCCAATGTTCATTGCAGCATTATTTACAATAGCCAAGACGTGGAAGCAACCTAAGTGCCCACCAACAGATGATTGGATAAAGAAGATGTGGTATATATATACAATGGAATACTACTCAGCTGTAAAAAAAAGAACAAAATCGTCCCATTTGCAACAAGATGGATGGACCTTGAGGGAATTATGTTAAGTGAAATAAGCCAGATAGAGAAGGACAATCTCTGTATGACTCCAATCACATGAGGAATTTAAAAATGTGGACAAAGAGAACAGATTAGTGGCTACCAGGGGAAAGGTGGGGTGGGGCGTGGGCACAAAGGGTGAAGGGGCATACCTATAACACGACTGACAGACAATAATGTACAACTGAAATTTCACAAGATTGTAACCTATCATTAACTCAATAAAAGTTTTTAGAAAAAATGATAAATTAAAAAAAGAATAATAAATGGTTATTTATAATTAAAAAATCAAGGATTTCTATTCAACAACAGATGCCACAGAGGTAACACTCTAAGAGAAAATATTAGCAACATCTAAAACTGACTATAAATCATTATCTGAAACAGACTTTCTTAACTGGGGATCCTCATCTGAATCTCAAAACACAGCAAATAATCTGAGTAACTGATTTTGCAACTCTCCTGAGGATGACAGGTAAATAGTACCATTCTAGATGCATAAGACAAGAGTTAATTTATTATGTACAACACATGCCTCAGGGTAACATGGCTTAATTCCTCCTAAGAACAAAACTAAAATATGTGAGGATCTCCTGCAAAGCAACCAGAAAAAGATAGGAAACTCAGTAGAAAATTTGGTAAAGAATATGAATAGGGAATTCACAGAAGGGGAAAGCAAAAAAGCTAGTATGAAAAGATGCTCAGTCTCATTAGTAATCAGAGGCAAGCAAATTAAAATGAGATCACTCTATACCAATCAGATTGGCAAAATTAGAATGCGGGATGATGCTATGTGTTGTCGAGGAGACACAAAAATGGAATCCCTTATGCAGTGCTGACCAAGAGTATAAAGTGCTACAGCCATTTGGGAGAGTAATCCAATGATACTTGCTGAAATTCATTGGTATGTGTCTTGTGACCCAACAATTACACTCCCAGCTACAATCATGAGAAACCCTGGCCCAGGACCCATAAGGCTACATGTACAAGGATGCTCATGGTGGCTCTGTTTGTGAGGGCAGGAAGCAGGAGGCAATCTACATCTCCAGCCTCAGGGAAATATATAAGTAAAATATGGTGAATGCACACCATAGATTCCTGTACAGCAGTTAGAAGCAAAGAACTAAATGTACATACAGCAGCATGACTAGATCTGGAAAAAAGTGTTGAATTAAGAAATAGAACACATGATCCATAGCTCAATGCCATTTATGGAAATTTAAAATGCATACATATACAACACAATGCTTTAGCTTTTCAAGGGTACAAACATAATCCAAGCATATGGATCAAAACATTAAAATTGGAGGGGTACCTACAGGGAAAGGGAAGTAGGTAGAGGATTGGGAAGGAAAAAAATAGAAAGAGAAGATTTGCATAGATCAATGATGATTAAGTGGCATATACTGAGGAATATACGGAACTCAATTCTCTGTATCTAAATCTTAAAAACAAAACGAAAAACCTCCAAAGAAACAAGCAAATTCTAGCTGAGTAGGGTGGGGATGGGAACAATCTCAGGGAAACCTAGAGAGGAGGCAGCTGGAGCAGAGAAGAAAAAGCATTGCACCTGGGAGTCAGATAACCTGGGGCTGAATCTGAGTTCTGCTGCTTACTGGCTCTTTGACCTTGGATGCATCCCCAACTTCCCTCATGTTTCATTTTACGTCAAACAGGGGTACAAGATGTCCACACAAGCAGACTGTAGAATCACTCCTGACACACAGTGGGTGTGAGATAACATTAGATAAATGTAAAACTATACAGCAGGAATGCATTTCCAAGATCATCTAGTCTAATGTTTTTCAAACTGTAAGTGGTAACCCATTAAGGGGTTATGAAATAAGTTTAATGGGTCTCAAATAGCACTAAAAAGAAAGAAGACAATATATCAGAGTGTATTTCACTAAAAGTATCATTTCATAAAACTCTCATCTCAGTTATACGTATGTGAGCATGAAATGCATTTTTTTTATGAGATGCCGTCAAAAAGTTTGAGAAACATGGATACTGATCAAAGGAATTCTATATTTTTGGATTTCAAGAATAAGTATTGTCCAATATAATAGAGAGTTGTTCATAGTTGCCACTTTTGAATATACAAAGGGCATCAAAAAAGAAACTCTTATAATTTCCTGTTAATATTGTATCATAAAAGAAAGGACATTGTTAACTGTAAAAACAGAACAGCATAAAAGGCTTTATGTTAAAACTCACTACATTGTACATGTTTTTCTCATTTCCCTATCTTTTGGAACATAAGGACAGAATGCCAGAGGTAGGAATTGACTCACTCAAGGTCACTCAGTCAGCTGGGGCAGAGGTGACACTTAACCCATATGTCCTGGCTGGGCTTTCCAAGTTCTTCTCAGAACCCTAAGAGATCCACAGAAGAGAAGCCCAGCAGGTGGGGCTCTGGATCCCCCAACCCGGTTTTATTGGGAGCAGCTCTGTTTATATGAGAGTTCATTGGTAAAAAAAATTTTTAAACCCCCTGGGGGATGGGGCGTGGAATGCTGCCTCCCAGGACAAGACCAGATCACAGAGGTCATTATATTCTGATTTAAATTTAGATTTTCCCCCTTAGTGGCACAAGGGAGTTATTTAGGATTTCTGAGCAAGGGAGAGAATAGACTGGGATTGTGTTAAGGATAATTACTCAGGCAGTGGTGTAACAGCTGAACTGGCTGGGAAGGAACAGCAAGAAGCAGAGAGAGAGCTGTCATTTAACTATTGCAGTAGTCTTGGCAAGAGGTGGTGAGCAGGGCCCTGTCCGAGGCAGCAGAGATACAGAGGACAGCACCCCCAAATTCTCTGGGGTCATGGTTAGTCAGGGCTAGACCACAGGCAGCCTCTCCAGGTAGTACCTTATATTTCCTTTTTTTTAATGTTCTAACATCTAACTGCTTGGACAGCTCTCCCAGGGACATGGGCATAGAGGTGGGACTCAGGAGGCAGGAGAGGGACCCTCACCTGCAGTGCCAGCTGGCAGTCCTCAATCAGGCCCTGTACCAGGTAGTAGCGTGCTTCACCTAGTAGCTCCCCCAGTTCTCTGGTACTCTCAGGCAGTGGCACGGACCCGTCCCGCAGGTAGTTGAGGATTGTACCAAAGTGGCGGCCGCTCCGATCAATCAGCACCCAACCTGGTAGGGTGGGGAAAGGCAGAAGGAAGGATGGCTTTGCTGGGGGACCGTGGAGCTACTAAATTTTTTTAAAACATGGATTCCAAAGCTACAAGTCTGAATATTGATCTGTCTCAAACCTCTCCCATGTCCAAGAAAAACCCTTTAAAACATCTCCAGTGAGTTCGCCCATAGGCCCCCTTTTAAAATATCCAGCCACAGAGAATTAAGTCTCTCTCAAGTCTGTTCTACATTGAGAAGGTTCTCGCCAGGAGAAAGTTCTTATAGGTTACCTTATTAATAAGCCACTAACCTCTTCGTTAATTCTGACCATCCTATTTAATTAAACTGTCTATACTCCAGTTCACTACCATTTTAACCTTTATATTCTTCATAGAACTTATTACGACCTGGAATTACACGTTTGTTTCGTTTTTTCTATGTTTACTTGCTTATTGTTCTCCCCCTGCCCTCAGAAAAAAGCAAACTCCATAAGGCTAATCTTATCAGATTCGTTTCCTAAAGTATCTCAGCACTAACTGGCTTACAAATACTTACTGAATAAATTCTTCACCTTCAGATATTTGAAGACTGAGCTCTACCTCCCAAATTTTTATTCTCCTGTTCTCACAATCCTTTTTAACCCCTTCTGAATAGCACCCTCCCCGCCCCCCAAAAAACTTTAAGGTTCCACTTGGGCATGTGGGGCCCAAACCTAAATGTAGCACTCCAAGAAGGTAAAGTTCGCCCGCCAAAGAGAACCGTCCGCCCTCCTCTGGTGTCCCTGGCAAACCCAAAGCAGGTTTCTGTCTCCTCCTCCTATGATCTGCATTTACAGAAGGATTCGCAGAGTGTACAGGGAGCTGGGTTAGGGGAACACAGAGACAGACAAGATCCCCCAACTCTGCAGGTTAGTTGTTAGCGGTGCTGAGGTAGAGAGTGGAACAAAAGAATGGGCAGCTCTAAGAAACCGGCGAAGCCTGCCTGGAAGGGTGCTGCTGGCAGCACGGCAGCTTCCCAGGTCTCTCGAGCTGAGGGGTGAAGGGGAGAACTGGGGGGAGTGGTAATGAAAATTCGAGGTGACGTGTTGAATTACTACAGCGCCCGGCAGAGTTAGAGTAGGTTCCGTAAATGTTCGTTATTGCTGGAGGTAACGAGTAGGGGAGGAGGGAGATTATGAATGAGACAAGGAGATGAGATGGGATGGGGAGGCTGGGGGACGTGAGAATGAGTTAAGTGGACGGTAGTGAGACGAGAGAAGGGGCATGAGGAGGCTGGGCGATGAAAGACCAGAGGAAAGGGATCCGGGGGCTGGAGGACAGCGCAAGTAAGGGCGGCGCGCGTACCTCCGGCGTCCGTGAGCACCTCCGCGCGGCCGCTGAACATGGCCTTGAGCAAGGTGTCCTGGCCCGTGAGGGTGCGCAGCGTGGTGTAGTGTAGTGAGCCGCCCACGTTCAGCTTCACGTACTTGCTGTTAGGGGTCAGCGGCTTGAGACCGTAGGCGGTGGAGCCAGGCTCGAGACCCGAGGGCTTAGGGACATCCAGACACGGGGCCTCGGCCGCTGCCGAGCCCGAGGCTTCGGCCGACATGCCTGGTGGTGACGGCGGGCGGCGATTCTAGGCTCTCTCCGCGTCCTCTGGCCGGTCCCAAAGACCCCGGGACCCGAGCTCTCAGGGCAAACCGCTGGGCTCCTAAGCCCTTAGGCCGCCGCTACTCCGCTACACCTGCCCTCAGCCCCATCGCGCCGGCCCGCCCGGAAGCCGGGCCGAGCAGCTGCGCAGGCGCGGCAAGGTCCCGCCCCGGCCTCGCGGGCCGGGGGTGCGGAGCATGCGTAGTGGCCGTGGGCCCGTTGCGGGAGCCCAGACAAGCTGCCGCGGACCCCCTGTCTCCCCGCCCCGCCCCCACCAGCCCGGGCCAGGCCCGGCGGGGGGTTGCGTCAAGTGTGCCCCCCTCGCGAGTAGCCGACGCCAGCTTGAGGAGGCGCCTCGCCCCTGCCTGCTGTCGGAAGCGACGTCCCCGCTCCGTGGTTGGCTTTCTGCTCTCAGGGTGCTTTAAGAGCGTGAAGGGAAAACTGAGGCCCAGAGGGGCAGGGGATTGGCAAGGTTTCCTGGCCCCCAGCGCCACGCACTTGGCAGACTCAAGAGAGCTTGGAACAAAGCACGAAGGGAAGCTCGCAAGGGAGGCCAAAGGGGAGGCCAGGGGAGGTGGCGGTAGTTTAGGGCATGCAGCCTGTGAGTGGGTAAGGTTGTTGTGGAGGGCTTCTCTGAGGAGGTGATACGGAGGCGGGCTGGGTGAGCCAAAGAGTCCAAAGAAAGATTTCTTCACTCTCAAGGTCTGGTAGTAGTGATCCTTTATTCAGAGAATAGCATGGGGACAGGACCCATGGGCAGTGAAGAGCTGCAATGTGTTGAGGGTTAGGGCTAAATTTATAAGGCATGGGTATGTGACATATTTTTACTAGACAAAGGAAAGATGATGCAAAAACTGTGTGGGGTCTGGCTGTTGTGTGGTCCTATAGCTTTAGATATGAATCGGGAGACTGGCATGTAGGCCAGGATGCCTTGGGCTTCTCTCCCTGGGGCAGCCTTGATCCACATCAATATCGAGCTGAAGCAGAGAAGAAGCGGTCAAATGGAGGTGTGAGGAAGAGAGTTCCAAGCAGAGGGAAGGGCAAATACACAGACTCTCAAGCAGGAACACGCTTGATGTATTTGGGGAGCAGAGAGAATGTCAGGGGTGGCTGGAGTGGCTGAGCAAAGGTCTTAGAATCCCAGCTAATATCATTAGATACTCAACCCTGGGGAAAAAAAAAGAGGATAGGAACACATTGTTGACAAAGTGTTTTTATCAGACTCGATCTACAATCCAGTTGAGAGGCTGATACATCAGAGATTTAACAATGGACCTTACTGTCTAGCAGGGAGCTTTGCTGGAGAGAAAAACTAAACACAGAGTTGTAGTTTCCGCCCTCTCACCAGTTCAACAGGTGATCCCGAGCAATTCATTTCCTCTAGGCTTGCTTGGTTCCTTTTGTGCTTAGTGAGGAATGCAAATTTAAATACCTGCAGGGCACAGGTTGGAGTGTAAACGAGTGGAGTGGGCCAGTTATAAGGTGTTGGTGGGTAAAGGGGCCTGTGGTGACTTGTGGAGAGTCATTGTGGAGAGCTCATGTTCTGCTGAAGGGATTGCCAATTCTGATTTTTCCAGTGTAGCTGGTGAAACAATTTCTCTTGACAGCTGGAAGCTGATTTGCACTCTCCCTTCAGAAGCCTTGTGTTCCTGGGAGCCTACCTGCCACTATCAGCTAGGCTGCAGTATTGTCCTTTTGAGTATAAAAAGTTTCACAGAACACCAACATCAAAGTCACTCTCTGGTGGATTGAGATAATCATGTCCATAATCATGTCTGAACACATTGTCCAAACCACAGAAGTGACCAAACACAACCTCCTCCCCTACAGTTTGAGTGACTTGCTTCTTTACCAAGTACAGCTTTAGACCCATTCTTTCCTCCTAACTTCTAGATAAGAATAATTAAGATAACCAAAAAGAATTATGCCCACCTCTTGACAGCATCCAACCTAGAGCAAATCTCCCCTTTATTGAACCTTCCTAGAAAATCACCTAATACAAGTCCGAATCCTGTAATAACAATGCGCTTTCTAACATGTGCTTGCTGAGATGCCCAGGATGGGTTCCCCATGGTGTGCAGTTGCCCTTGTTCAACCACAGGTGTATCCCTGGTAGTGTTTGGCTGGAGGACATTGTCAGAAATGGAGCATCCACAGATGAAACCCTCACTGTCTTGGACTGGGACCTTTGACTCTATAATAATGTGTACATCTGAGATCCCTTGTGTCTCTAACTGTTTGAGGTACTATCCTACCCATGGCTGGGATGTAAGGTCTCGCTGAATTGAGCTCTCATGTTTCATTGAGACCTTTTAGCGTTGGGATTATTTTGTTTGTCTTCCTTGTGTGGGGGACTGGAATTGGCCACCCCAAGATATGTCTCTTTGGTATGAGGATTATTTTGGGCCGGTTACTTTTAAAAACTGCAGACAGGAAAGAAACTCTGAAAAGTAGAATTTACTTACCCTTTGTTAAGAGACGTTTACATTTGTAAGGGAACTCTCCATCTGTAAAGGTGTCTCCCTCTGTGTACCAGGAAGAAGGGGGGATGACCTTATCTCTAGAAACTCTTATGAATGTGGAAGGCAAGGACTTAAATCTGCATAATAACCTTACTCTTGTTTACTGTACTTTTCTGGTAATCTCCTGTAACTGACTCCCCCTACCCCCAACATCCTCCTTTGCCTTTAGCTGAGTGTGGTATTTAAGAGGAGAGCTTCAGCCATTCTGGCGAGTTGCTCAGTTTGCCTGAGCCTCTCCCATGTATACATGTTATAAAGCTTTGTTTAATTTTCTCCTGTTATTCTGTCTCATGTGAATTTAATTCATTGTCCGGCCAGAGGGACTCAGAGCGGGTAAAGGAAATGTCTTTCTCTCCTACACTTGGAAGACAGTCCCCCCCAATTTTTTGGTTATCCAACCAGATTTTATTTTTCCTTGGTGAAATTGTTTTCTGGCCTTCTACTGCTTCCTATGCTCTCTCCTTTTGCCTAGTGTCTTGAATGTTGTTTGCCTATAAGAGGAAAAGTCTATATGGAAAGGATGGGTTTGCAGCTCTGAATGTTTAAGGGCATCACAAACCTGTTATTGCCCAATCTCTAGTGGCTGAATACCACTTATCCCTCTAAGAAGTTGGGCATGCCAACCACTTTGGGGTCATGTAACTAGTTAGCATGCTGCAGTCTCATTTGTTATCAGAATTAACCAGACAAATTGCTCTGTGGGGGATCAGAGTTGGCCACCCCAAAATGTGTCTCTTTGCCTTGAGTAATTTTAAGAACAAAAGACTCTGAAAGAAACTTTGACCTTCCCCCTAACTGCCTAAGGATTTAAGATGAAAGGCCTGTCCCAGGACAGACCATCACCATAGACAACTCTGGGTATCGGTAGATTGTGAGATTCCTTGCTAAGCCCATTTTTGTCAAAGTTCTGCCTACCAAACATTTGCTTTTCCATTTCCATGTGAAGTGCCTTCCTCTCCTTTGCAGTTCCAAACCACTACCCCCAACATTCTCCTTTGTCTTTGGCTGAAGACGACATTTAAGGTGGCAGCTTTGGCCGTTCTGGCAAGTTGCTCAGTTTTCCTGAGTTTCTCCCATGTATACATGTTATAAGGCTTTGTTTGATTTTTCTCCTGTTATTCTGTCTCATGTCAGTTTAATTCATAGACAAGCCAGAAGGACCTAGAGGGTAGAGGAATTGTCCTCCTCTGCTACAGCTCCATCAACCAAGAGCCAATAAATCTGGCTTACAACCAGCCCCAGGGGCTGTGAAATTCACATGGTATCCTCAGACCAGTGTCCTTGGGATAAACTTTGGCTTAGGTCACCATTTCAAACCTTTATAAGGACTTCTTCCTGGGTTTTGTCTATGTTTCTGAGAACTGCTTTGTTTCATTTCTTCTGTCCAAATCAGGACATTTTCTCTGGCCTCTGATCAATGACAATTGGCCTTTGGCCAAGTTCTGGAGGTACAAGGTTGCACAGCATCATCCTTATGGATACTCATCTCAACTAAAACTGAGCCAAATAGCTGCTGCTTTCATGTTTTCTCATGATTACACTAACTTGTACCCTTGTCTCTCTGACACAATTTCGCTAGGGACAATTTGAAATTGCAGTGGCCATTTTGGGGGAACTTCTGGCAAGAATAAGATTGTTTATTTAAGAGGTGCCTCAGAACAAAAGGGGAAGAAACTCTCTTGAAGAGATTGTCTTGTTTGTCAAAAAGAGAGATTATTTTGTTTAACATAGGCAATATTTTATTTCTGTATTTTGTAGATTAATAAATGCTGACTTTTTTTTGGGGGGGGGGGAGATTAGCCCTGAGCTAACTGCTTCCAATCCTCCTCTTTTCGCTGAGGAAAACTGCCCCTGAGCTAACATCCGTGCCCATCTTCCTCTACTTTATATGTGGGACTCCTACCACAGCATGGCATGCCAAGTGGTGCCATGTCCGCACCCTGGATCCAAACTGACAAACCCCAGGCCGCCAAAGCAGACTGTGTGCACTTAACCGCTGCACCACTGGGCCAGCTCCAATGCTGGCTTTTTAATTGTATAGCTCTATTAAATTGTCAAGTGCCTGAGTTATTTATTTATTTTTTTACTTATTTTTAGGAAGATTAGCCCTGAGCTAACTGCTGTCAATCCTCCTCCAAAAGAAAAGAAAGATAAGACAGACTGCATCAAAATTTAAAACCTGTGTATCAAAGGACACAATCAACAGAGTGAAAAGGTGACCTATGGAATGGGAGGATATATTTGCAAATCGTATATCCAATAAGGGGTTAACATCTAGAATATATAAAGAACTTCTTCAACTCAACGTAACAATAAACAACCCAATTTTTTAAATGGCCAAAGGACTTGAATAGACATTTCTCCAAGAAGATACACAAATGACCAACACCACATGAAAAGATGCTAAATATCATGAATCATTAGGGAAATGCAAATTAAAGTCACAATAAGATACCACCTCACATCCATTAGGATGAGTACTATCATTTAAAAAAGGAAAATAACAAGCGTTGGCTAGGATGTGGAGAAATTGGAACTGTTGTGCACTGTTGGAAATGTAAAATGGTGCAGCCACTATGGAAAACAGTATGGTGGTTCCTCAAAAAATTAAAAATAGAATTCCCACATGATCCAGCAATTCCACTGCTGGACTACTCACAAGAATTGAAAGTAGGGTCTTGAAGAGATATTTGTGCAACCATGTTCACAGCAGGATATTCACAAAAACCAAAATGCGGAAGCAATTCAAGTTTCCATTGACAGATGAGTGGATAAACAAAATATGGTATATACGCACAATGGAATATTATTCAGCCTTAAAAAGTAAGGACATTCTGACACATGCTATGACATGGATGAACCTTGAGGGCATCGTGCTAAGTGAATTAAGTCAGTCACAACTGACAAACATTGTATGATCTCACTTATATAAGGTATATATCATAGAGACAGAAATAAAATGGTGGTTGTTAGGGGCTTGTGAGAGGCAGCAATGGGGGGTTGTTGTTTAATGGGTGTAGAGTTTCAATTTTGCATGATGAAAAGAGTTCTGGAGATTGGTTGCACAACAAGGCAAATATATTTAACACTACTGAATTGTACACTTAAAAATAGCTAAGCTGGTAAGTTTTATCTTATGTGTATTTTGCCACAATTTTAAAATTTAAAAAGAAAAAAATAAAAAATTTCCAATCAGACTCCATTATCACAGTCTTAGATTTATCCTTATAAGCCTGTCCCAGAAATTAAATCAGCTCAGATGGTAAATTAAGTACCTTCACTCAGACCTGCAAGCTGACAAAAGATAATAAAACAAATATTTATACTGAGGGTAGGTTTATGCTTTGGAAACAGAGATTCTCACTTAGAAAAACAGTGTGGCATTATCTTGTAAAATTGAACACTCACTTGTTCTACCGTGTAGGTCCTGCACCTGCTTGCCCTCCGATCTACTCCTTGTCCTCCCCTGATGTGTTCAGTTTTGTGCCAGGGAGACCACTGCAGGCTATCCATCTTAGTCAGCCATGTCACCTGGCTTCCAATTGGGTTCGCCTGGTGGAAGGCAATGGAGGGAGAATGGAAAGTGAGAGGAAGGGAGAAGCTAGGGTATTTCTCTACTAGCACTCTCCTCCACCCCTGCTCCCATCCCCACATTATGTAGCATCCCCCAGTGATGGCTATAGCTCTCCTGTGGGTCCAGCTCCCACAGGAGAGGCTGGCCATGATTCCAGCTTCTACAGGTGACCCTGGCTCTGGGATCTGGTAACACTAGCCCTTCATTCCTCCAGTCCTGAGAGTGGTAACAGCTTTCTGCTATTAATTTTCAGGTTGCCTCGCTCTCTCCTGTTAGGCTTCTCAGCTATTGGTTACCGTACTATTCAGCAATAAAAAGGAACAAACTATAGATACATGCAACAACTTAGTTGGACCTTGAAGGAGTTATACTGAGTGAAAAAAGCCAATCTCAAAGTGTTCCATACTGTATCATTATATAACATTCTAGAAATTACAAAATTACTGAGCTGAAGAACAGACTGGTGGTTGCCAAAGGTTAAGATAGGGGTCAGGTAGGGAGAGGAGAAGAGCGTGACTATAAAGGGATAATATGAGGGATCTTTGTGGTGAAACAACAATTCTGTATCTTGATTGTGGTGGTGGTTACGCAAATCTACATGTGATAAAATTCTACGTGTGCATAGAACTGTGTATATACACATAAATACAAATGAATGCATGTAAAACTGGTGAAATCTACATAAAGTCTGGATTGTACCACTGTCAATTTCCTGGTTTTGATACTGTACTATGGTTATATAAGATGTTACCATTGGGAGAAATTGGGTACACAGTACCCTTTCTGTACTATTTTTGTAACTTCTTTTGTATCTGCTATTATTTACAAATAAAAATTTTTAAAAATCCAAAGAAAGAAAGAGAGATTCCCTGACATCTACAGGAATCTCTATAAAATGGACCACAAATTAAAAACTTTGAGATGTTTTACTATTATCTAAGGACGTAGCCATAGTCAAAACGGAGTCTAGCAGGAATGCTTCTTGATATTGCCCACAATGGCACAGATAAATGGACAATATTGAACCAACATTGGTGGAGGTAATTTTAGAGGTATTTCTGAGGGTTTTTCCAGTGCATGCCTTGCTTGCCAATGATGTATTCCTGGCAAGACTGTAAAGGTAGGACATGGACAGGAACCAATGCCTCTAGGCCTGTGAATACCTCCAAATGAACTGTGAATATGTTCTGATTATTGTTGCTTATTCTCAGCGTGGATTGAGACTTTCTCTTGCTGGAGAGCTATGGATGTACTGGTTGAAAGGAAATTACTTGATTTTTTAATTCCCAGTGTAGTGGGGGATGGGATCTCAATTTCTTTTTCCAGTAATGGAGACATATTTCACTGATACCATTATTTTTTTTTTCAATTCTGTATAGCTTTACCTATTACTTGAAAAATACACTGTCCATATCATCTGCTATCTTCAGCAAAAATAAAGAGAACTAAAGGAATTAGAAAACTCACAATTAGGGGCTGGCCCCATGGCCGAGTGGTTAAGTTTGCACGCTCCACTGCAGGTGGCCCAGTGTTTCGTTGGTTCGAATCCTGGGCACAGACATGGCACTGCTCATCAAACCACGCTGAGGCAGCGTCCCACATGCCGCAACAGGAAGGACCCACAACGAGGAATATACAACTAGGTACCGGGGGGTTTTGGGGAGAAAAAGGAAAAAATTTAAAAATCTTTAAAAAAAAAAAAGAAAGAAAACTTATAATTATCAAAACTCTCAGAAACCGAAAGTTTTGCCATTGCCCTTGATACAATAATATCAATTCCTTCCAGGACCCACAAGTTATTTTCTTCTGAGTTAATTGCCCCATGCATTTGGGGATTACTTTCAATCCTAGACTGACACCATTATAAACTTATATGACTAATTTTTTCAGGGACTCATATAATACCTCCAGATTTGTCATTAATAGCTACAAACTGAGTTTCCAAAACATCAGCCTAAGCAGCTCTGCATGATCTGGAACCTGGAGATTTGGTTTTCTGGAAAAGAATCCGAAAAAACTGCCCTTGAGCATCTACAAAAAGAACCTTTAACAGATAACTGACACAACAATGAAACTCCAAGTTGCTGATGCTTGCGTTCATATTTCCCAACTAAAAAGACATACATTACTTTCTCCTGAGTACTGAGCATCCAGTCCATTGGGGGACCCCAAACTGAGGATTCTTAGCGATTCTCCGAAGCCGCTGACTGTGGGTATCTTCTGTCCAAGACGATGGAACAAGATGCTAAGTGCACACATGAACAGCTTCTGCGGAAGACAACAGAACAAGACTAATTTTTTGCTTCCTTAATATCCTTTTCCATACCCTTTGTTCTCCTAGAAATCTTGTCTATTATTATCTTTAACACCCTATTTAACTGACTAAAAGTTTTCTTAATATGATCTTCCCTGTCTTCCTATGGTTACTTTTGACCCCTGCAGTCTTCTTTTGCTATTGGAAAAAAATACACTGATGCGTATTTCTCAGACCTTAGCTACTGCTCTGAATTTAACTCATTGCTGGATCTGTTACCTCCCCACCTAATCCTGCCGACAAAATGTAATAGCTCCAAACACTTCAGAAGGTAGTTTTCCTTCTACAAGTCCTTTCTGGCCTTAAGTTTTCCTTACATAATGAATTCCAAAGTTTGACCTTATAAAAATTGGACCTGAACAAAATGCTTCTGCTGAGGTCATTATAACCCTACCAGTAAAACCTAGGTCATCTGGAGTGGGAACTAATCTTGGGGCTATCCTTGCTACAATAGTCAGTTTATTCTCTTCCAAGACACTCCACCCTATTTAAGGAAATGTGTGATTCCACTGAAGGAAACTTTCTACCTCAAGAGTCCAAAAAATTGGCTACTGCTATTGTGATAAATGGTATTTATACTCCCAATACAACCTATGCCTGACTAGGGTCCTGCTTCTTTTACAGACTTCAGGCTTTTACCTGCCTGCTGCACACTAACTTATCCTGTGTATTTGGGGTAACTGTGTAGAGCCTTTTAGTTATTTTAAACTGCCACCTGTCCAGTGAATCATGTTTTCCAGAGAATGATACCCAGAAATCTCCAAAATGAGGCAAGAATAGGCCACTCAGGAAAACTCCGAAGAGGATAACCTACTCCCTTATCATGAATGTTATCTGAGCGACACTTCCTAGAGTAGAGATAATACTACTGGAAAAGGTGATCTGCAAGTTGTCTCTAACCCCAGCAGACCTCAGAAATAACACAAGTTCCACTCAGAAGCCCAACAACCAATTTAAATTTAAATTGATTAGCCAAGGGGAAATTCATGCTTTAGCAAACACTTCTTGCTGCACCTATACAAATACCACAGATCAAGTAGAACAGTTTGTGACTATGCTAAAAGAATAAGTCCCTCCAGTCCCTAAAAAAGACAAGCTGGGCTTTGGGACATGTTTTCATTTCCTAGATTTGCTAATCTCGGCCCCTGTCTTCAGGGCCTATTATAAGGATTAATAACCATTTTGTTTCTGGTCATTTCCTATGATGCAGTTGGCTGACGTTCTCTGTTCAGTCTTAAATGCTATAATGCAACCATCATCATGTTGGAGGACTTGATAACTTATCCTGCACCAAAAGTAGAAGGAGAGACTAACCTTAGTCTAAGTATGGATGTTCTCTTGACAGTGTCCTGATGAGCAAAATCTTGGCAATAGTGAAGAGTTGTATAGCAGATGAATGTTCTGAGGCCTGACTCCATCTGCCCTTGGCCAAGAGGGGAGACTGAGAGAGAGAAAGCAGCCCCTCACAGCCTGAAGCTGGCCTGGAACTATCCTCGAGGCCCTGGTGTCAATAGGAGCTGGTATGACACTTGCAGCTAGACTGATGTTTTCCCTTGATGAGCATAAACAATTTTATAGAACACCAACATCACAGAGACAAGGCTAGTCTGTGACAGTCATGGATCAAGACAAAAACAAGACCACTTTGTCATCATGTATAATCACAGACAAAAACCAGAACATTATCCAAACAACGGAAATGACCAAATGTCTCCATCCTGGCTAATATAAATGACTTCTGCTTCTTTATCAATTATAGCTTTAGTCTTGCTCTTTGTTTTCCCGTCCTTTAGATAAAAATTTTTAGGATACCCAATCATAGAACTATCCCCACTTCCTCACAGCATCCAAACCAGAGCAAAGCCCCTTTCCTTGAATCTTCCCCAGAAACCTAATACAAGCTCGAGATCAAGTCCTATAAGAAGTCATTTCTAACATCCTCTTACTGAGATGCCCCACAGTTTCCCACATTGTCTGGTCTCCCTTATTGCAGTGAGTCAATAAACCCAACTTTCTTCAATTATATGTGTTTTGGGTAGCCTTTAATGGGAAGACATTAACACTGGAATTTTTTTTTTTTACTGAAAGATACTGAGTTTTAAAAAGTTGTCTCAAAACAAGTTTTTTTTTTTTTTTTTTTTGCTGAGGAAGATTTGCCTTGAGCTAACAACTGTTGCCAATCTTCCTCTTTTTTTGCTTGAGGAAGATTTGCCTGGAGCTAATATCTGTGTCAATCTTCCTCTATTTTTGTATGTGGGTCACCACCACAGCATGGCCACTGACAATGGTGTAGGTCTGTATCCGGGAACCAGGCCACCGAAGCAGAGCACACCAAACTTAACAGAGTCCAGCCCCTCAAAGCAAGTTTTAAACACTCTGAAATCATACAGAACAGGTCTGTGGGCTTGATTTGGCCTGACAGCTGACAGTTTCCAACCTTTCAGTTGGATGATCTCCTTCTTGGACATAAAGGTTAATACTATTAGGAATGGTTAACAGCTATTAAGCACCTAAGCTGCACCAGGGATAGAACACATACTTTACGTGTACTATTTTAATTTATGTTCTTTTCTACTTAAGTCATTCAGAACTCTCTGAACTCTATTCAAGCTGTGCCATTTGCAGAGTTGCTTGCTGCATGTTTGACTATAAATGAGGTCAAGTCTCTATTTTACAGGACAATGCTGATGTATATCCATTCCCTTCTTACTGTGAGCCTGTACCCATGAGAACTGTAATCAAGTACAAAATAACACCTCCATGAACAAATCCTCGGGGAATAAAGTCCATTTTCATAAAACTGGCCTGATCACAGAGGAATCTGGGGGACTTTCTGGGCTTCCCAGCATTGTGCTGCCTCCTGACTTTAAGGTGGCTCTGGAGGAGGAGAAGGTGGAGCTGTCTCAGGTATAGGCTTCTTACTGGGAGCTGGGACTTGAGCTAGGCAGAGAAAGTCTATGGGGAAAAATCTTCCAGAGCTGCTTCTCTGGAGCGGAAGACAGAAGGGCCTTGTGTACCAGGTTCCATGGTCTCCAAGGGCTTGACTAGTTCTGTGAGTATATGAATTGAGCCTAGAGTATAGAAGGATTCTAGCATCACCCAGGGTGTTGGCTAGAATATCTTTAAGGACCCTTATAGCTGTGGAATCATAGGAGCAAGGGACCCAATTCTGTGACAGCTACTTTGGCCTGTGCAAATGGAAGGGAATAAGAAAAGCTTGAGGCTAAGTGAGGGAGTTTATATCCAACTAATTCACTTCTCTTTCTGCATCCCTGCCATTTCTCACACAATGTGTCCTTTACTCTAGTCTCCAAAAAGCCCAGGGGCCCTTGCTTTCCTCTGACTGCCTGAGATGAGCCCTGGGAACCCTTATGCCAGCAAACCCCCTGCCTTTCCCCTTTCCTCTGCTCTCTGGGCCAAGGTTTCTGCCTTGTTTCCCTGCATGACAAAACAGTTTGTTTCCTTAGGACTAGAGCTAGCCCTGACCCTTTGGCACCCCAGACTCCCCTGGCCAGTGCTGGTCCTTGGAGTCAAAACTGTCTTCCTATGTTCATAGTGTCAGGCTGGGCCTTGCTGTGGAGGAAGCTGTTTACTCAGAACCCCCATTCTAAATATAGCCACTGAAAGTAATCTCTGGCTGCCTCTCACGTGCTATATGGGTCTTACTAGCCTGAATCAAGATGCTTTGGACACAGTCCAGTGAGCCATGGCCATATCTGTTAAGGAGTGGCTCTATGGCAAAAACAGATTTCTGGTCCAGGTGTCCAGTCCCAGTCATGTCCTCTTACTCACCAGACCATAATTCTAAGATCCCAGATGCCTCTCGGGCCAAGCCACTCATTTTGAAAGAGGTGGCCAAAAAAGACAGATGAAAGACAGACAGACAGACAGACAGACATATGCACACACACACAGACACACAGAGATTGAGGACAGGGAATCCTAAAAAAGATCTGACATTTTTCTATCAATCAATCAATCAATCAGTGACCTAGGGCATATCAGAGGGCTAAATCTCTTCTCCATTCTTGCCCAATATGCACCTTTGAGGCTTCTTTTATTATTTAAAAAAATGTAAATTATTATTGATAAGGTAACATACAATATAAAATAATTCAAACAGTAATTGAATATACAGAGTAAACTAAGTTTCCCCCCACCTTGACTTCTAAGACTCCAGTTCTCTCTCTAGAGGCAGCCACTGTTCAGTTTCTCGTTTATCTTTCCAAAACATTCTATGCATATATAAGCATGTGTGTATCTAATCTCCTCTCTCTCTTAAAACACAAATATTAACATACTATATATGTTTTCCTACATTATAGTGTTCCCACTTGATATATCTTGGAGCTTATACCACGTTTGTACATGTAGATATGTCTCATCCTATTTATCAGCTGCATAGTATTCTATTGTGGATATACTATGATTTGTTTAAGGCCCTACTGATGGAACAATTACGTTTGTTTCTTGTCCTTTGATATTATGAACAATGCTGCAACAAACATCTTTGGAATGCTACTTAGAGTACGTGAATGAGTAAGTTTGTCAGATAAATTCCTAAAAGTAGAATTTCTGGGTCAAAAGTTATGTTCAACTTGACAGATATTTTCACTTTGTCCTTCAGAGAGCTTGGACCAGTTTACACTCCCGTCCATTGTGAGCAGGCCTGTTTTCCCCTACCTTGACCAACAGAGTATTTCCAGACTTTTGATGTTGATGTGGCTTTATTAGTTTATTCATCAAAATAACACATGTATATTATGTGCCAGGCCCTGAGCTGAGCACAACAAAGATAGAAATGAATCAGATAGGTCCTGACCCTTGCCCTCATAATCTAACATGCAAATTACAATATTATTTAGAAAATGCAACAATACCACAAGGTACAAAGGTAGCACAAAGAAGAGAGGGGTTAATTTTATCTGTTTGGGGAAGAGTGGGGATTATTCACACCTGGGGAAAACTTTGTGAAGAAGCTGATATTTGAGGTAAGTTTTGAAGAATTCATTTATTCAGCAAATATGTGTTAAGTACCTGCTATGTGCCAGGCACTGTTCTGGGTCATTACGATATGTTAGTGACAAAATAGAGATTCCTGCCCTTATGAAGCCTATAGCCTAGTAAAGAGAGAGTCAATAAGCAGTAGACGTAATAAATAAGTAAATTATATAGTATGTTACGAGGTGATGGGCACTATGGCAGAATCAAAAGCAGAATAAGGCAAGGAGGATGAGGAATGCCTGTGGTGGAGAAGGATGTGAGTAGTAATTCTAAGTAGGGGAGTCAGGTAGGCCTCATAGAGATGGTGACTTTTGAGCAAAGACTTGAAGAAAGTGAGAGAGTTAGTAAAGCAGATATCTAAGGAAAAATTTTCCAGGCAGTGAGAAGAGCCAACATGTAGGCTCTAGGGTGAGGGTCGGCCTGACATATTTGAAGAGCAGCAAAGAGGCCGGTAGAATGAAGGAGGGGAGGGATAGTGGCAGATAGGGCCAGATTGATGATAGGGAGTGAGAACTTGGAGGGCCTTATAGGCCATTGAGACAACTTTGGATTTTATTTTAGGTAAAATGAGGAGCTGTTGCATGGTTTTAAGCAGAGGAGTAACGTGATCTTACTTCTTTCTTTTTAAGTCACTCGGGCTGCTGTATTTAGAACAGACTGTAGTGGGGGTAAGGGTAGAAACAGAGAGCTCAGTAAGTCAGGTGTGAGATGATGGCAGCTTGGACCACCATGGTAATAGAGGAGGTGGTAAGAAGTGGTTGGATTCTGAATGTTTTTAAGATAGAGTCAAAGAATGGAAAGTGGCGTGAAAGGGGAAGAAAGTAGTTAAAAATGACCTCAAGGTTTTTGGCTAAGCTACTGAAAAAAATGGAGTTGCCATCAACTGTGATAAGTAGGCTGAAGGTAAGGGAAGTTTCAGGGGGAAGGATCAAGAATTCAGTTTTGTATATGTTAAGTTTCTGAGATCTACTGGACATTCAAGTGGAGATGTTAAGTCATTGGTGAAATATATGAATCTGGAGTTTGAGAGAGAGGTCTAGACTAGAAACATAAATTCAGCACATAAATGATGAATAGGAGTTTGTTAGGTAGATGAGGATGGGAGCAATCCAGGTGAAAGAAACAACTTGAGAACAGGCACAAACAACAACTTGTGTTTGAGGAACCATAAATGTTCAGATTTTATTGGAGTTTAAAGTACAAGATGGATTAGAGTGCTGGTTTATAACACTGCAGAGGTCAGCAGGAATACCACTGCCAAGGGCCTGATGGGCCAAATCGAGAAACTTCAACTTTACCATGAAGGCAGTTGGAGATGAATGACCAAACTGGTATTTTAGAATGATCATTCTGCATCTGAGACAAGAAATTCTAGGCAACAAGTTTGGAGACGGTTTGAAGAATCCAAGCAAGAGAGAGACGGAGGGTCTGCACAAAGGCAATGGCAAAAGGAGAGGAAAGAGTGGATTTGAGAAATCTGCAAGACAGTGAAGTTTCAGTGACTGATTGCATATGAGGAATCAGGAATCAGGAAGAGGCAAGGATGATTCTGAGGTTTGGGGCTTGGGTGAGAGTACAGATGGTGGTGTCAACCAAGACAGGGAACAGTGGAGGTGAAGGAGGAGCAGCTGCAGAGAGAACATGAGCTCATTATGAGTCCTGTTTTGGATATGCTGAGTTGGAGGTAACTGTGGAGCTGTCCACCAGGTGGTTGGATGTTGGAAATATTAGCCAGAAGGTTTGTTCTTGAGATTTTGGGTCCATTAGAATTAGTCATCAGAAAATAGTTAAAACCATGGGTATGAGTGTGTTTTGGATGAGAGAAAGGAACCAGTATAGAAGAGTCCCTGATTTCTGCCTTTCCCTCCATCACCAAGTCCTGTTGGCTCTGGCATCTTCAGTTCACCCACTTTTCTCCAACACCATGTGGTGACCCTGGTCCTAGCCCATTGTATCTTCCCTGTACTTTGGGAATTGTTCCTAATTTCCCCTTTCCCAGTTTTGTCCCTTTCAGCCTATTCTCCCTCTAATAGCCAGAGTGATTGCTTAAAAATGCATACATTATCATGTCATTATCCTCCTAAAAAATCTCCATTGGCTTCCCATTTCTCTTTATAATGAACTCCAATCTCTTTACCATGCTGAAGGTCCTGGCTCTGGAGTAGCTCTCCTACCTCTTTTCACAGCACCCTCCCCTCACTCCTGTCCCCCTACAAGCCAGTCCTTTCCTTTCTGGATCTTTGCACTGCTGTTCCTTCTACCTCTAATCCTCCTCCCTGAGACCTTCACAAGGAAAACTCATTCACATCCTTCACACATCAGTTCAACTGTCACCTCCACAAGAGAACCTTCTTGGACCTCCTTATTTAAAGTGACCTGCCTCTTATTCCCTATATCTTCATATTCATTTCCTTCCTATCTGTTTCAAAATTACCTGCTAATTGTCTATCTTTCTCACTACAATAGAAGCTTTATGAAGTCTGGAACATTATCTAACTTGTTCTGCATTATAATCCCAGCGTCCAAGTACATAGAGTTGCTCTGTAAATATTTGTTGAATGAATATGAGTGGAAAAGGAGAGAAGGATGATGAGGATGCACTAAGAAGATGAGAGGGGATCTGGAGCACTGTGAAGGGATTGGCCTTGGTCTGGATGAAGGACACATCTTTCTCTGTGAAGAGAGGCAAGGAGGAAAGTTTGGAGGGGTATGCAGGGAAGTGTGCATGTGGGTGCAGGGGTGTGTGGCACACCCAGGATGTCATGGGTGATGGCTTCTTTCTGGTGAGGTCATCTGTTCACAGTTCAGATGGAAATTTCAGAGGTTGGGTAAATGATTTGAACAGAATGGAAGAGATTTAGAACAGTTGCTGAGGGGAGTGGACAAGCGAACTCACCAACATTTTGAGACTGCCATGTTCCAGGCACCATGTTGAGTGTTAAAGTTATATAGATGAGGAGGATGTGACATAGTCTTTGCCTTTCAGGAGTTCACAATCCAAAGGAGACAGACTTTCTACAAGAAAGTTAAAATGCAGGGTGCTGTGTACTATAATAGATGGAGTATTGCAGAGGCATGATGGGGATAGGGGCTCAATTCTGAGAGCGGGGGAAAACGTTAGATGCTGTGACCTTTGAGGTTAGTCTTGAAGAAAGAGAAAGTATATACAAGGTAGAAGGAAGTAAATGTGTTCCATGAAGAGCGAACAGCACTAGTCAAAAATACAGTGGTGTGCAATGGTTAGAATTGCAAGACTTTTATGTGGCTGGAGGGAAAAACTGGGAGATGATGCTGGAAAGGAGGGCTGAGGTTAGGTTGTGAAGAACCTTTTTTTTTTTTGAGGAAAATTAGCCCTGAGCTAACTGGTGCCAATCCCCCTCTTTACGCTGAGTGAGACTGGCCCTGAGCTAACATCCGAGCCCAACTTCCTCAATTTATATGTGGGACGCCCACCACAGCATGGTGTGCCAAGCAGTGCCATGTCTTCACCCAGGATTTGAACTGGCGAACCGCAGGCTGCTGAAGCAGAATGTGTGCACTTAACCACTGCGCCACCAGGCTGGCCCCTGCGTTGTGAAGAATCTTATAGGTACTAGGAGTAGGAACTTTCTCCTGGAGTCAGCAGAGGTCTTTACCAGAGCAGCAGAATCTTCCGATTGTTCTTTTAGGAAGTTAACTCAGTAGGCAATGTGGATGATGGATTGAAAGGAGGAGAAACTGGAGGCAGTAAGGATTAGGAGACAGCTGCAGTCGTCCTGATGAGAGATTGTGAGAGCCTGGAGTAATCAAAGGCAGTGGGCATGGAAAAACAGGAAAGGATTCCAGAGAAAACGGAATGTGTGTGGTGAGGAGAAACGGTGGAGTCAAGGCTGACTCAGAGGTTTCTTGCTTGGGAGACTGGATGAATGGTGATACTGTTACCTGAGAGGAAGATACAGTACAAGGAGTATAGTTTAAGGAAACATAATAAGCTCAGTATTTTTAAAAATTGTGGTAAAATACACACAGCATACAATTTACAATTTCAATCATTTTAAAGAGTGCAATTCAGTGGCATTAAGTACATTCACAATGTTGTGCAATCATCACCTCTATCTAGTTCCAACATATTTTCACCACCCCAAGGAAACCCCAAATCCTAGCCCCCCTTCTGCCCAGCCCCTGGCAGTCACTAATCTGCTTTCTGTCTCTATGTATTTGCCTATTCTGAATATTTCATATAAATGGAATAATACAATATGTGACCTTGTGTGACTGGCCTCTTTCACTTAGCATAATGTTTTCAGGGTTCATCCACATTGTAGTATGTATCAGTATTTCACTCGTATCAGTATTTCATTCTTTTTTTTCTCCATTTTTTTATTGTTGTAAAATATATATAACATCAAATTTACTATTTTAACCATCTTTAAGTGTACAGTTCAGTGGCATGACGTATATTTACACTGTGCAGCCATCACCAACATCCATCTCCAAAACTTTTTTAATTTTGCAAAACTGAAACCATGTACCCACTAAGGAATCTCTTCATTCTCTCTCCCCGCAGCCCCTGGCAACCACCATTCTACTTTCTGTCTCTATGAATTTGACTACTCTAGGTACCTCATATAAGTGGAATCATACAGTATTTGTCTTTTTGTGACTGGCTTATTTCACTTAGCATAACATCAAGGTTCATCCATGTTACAGTATGTGTCAGAATGTCCTTCCTTTTTAAGGCTGAATGATATTCCATTGTATGTATACACCACATTTTGTTGATGCACTCATCTGTTGAAAGACATTGGGTTATTTCTACCGTTTGGCTATTATGAATATAGATACTGTGAACACTAGTGTACAGGTTTTTGTTTGAACACCTGTTTTCAATTTTGGGGGAGTATATGCTGAGGAGTGGAATTGCTGGGTGATATGGTAATCCTGTTTAATTTATTGAGGAACTGCCACAGTGGCTTCACCATTTTACATTCCCACCGGCCATGTACAAGCGTTTCAATTTCTCCAAACGTGTTATTTTCCTTTTTATTGTTATGGCCATCCAGTGGATATGAAGTATTATCTCATTGTGGTTTTGTTTTTTTTGTTTTGTTTTGTTTTTTGAGGAAGATTTGCCCTGAGCTAACTACTGCCAGTCCTCCTCTTTTTTGCTGAGGAAGCCTGGCCCTGAGCTAACATCCGTGCCCATCTTCCTTTACTTTATATGTGGGACGCCTACCACTGCATGGCGTGCCAAGTGGTGCCATGTCCTCACCCAGAATCCGAACCGGCGAACCCCGGGCCTCCGAGAAGCAGAACTCGCGAACTTAACCACCGCGCCACTGGTTGGCCCCTCATTGTGGTTTTGATTTGAATTTCCCTAATGACTAATGATGTTGAGCATCTTTTCATGTGCTTATTGGCCATTTTACACCTCCTTTGGAGAAATGTCTATTCAAGTCCTTTGCCCATTTTAAAAATTGGAGATTTGTTGTTGTTGTTGAGTTATGGGAGTTCTTTATATATTCTAGATATTAACCTCTTATCAGATATGCGATTTGCAAATATGTTCTATCCTGTGGGTTTTCTTTTCACTCTCCTGGTAGTGTTCTTTAAGACACAAAAGTTTTTTATTTTGATGAAGTCTAATTCATCTATTTTTACTTTTGTTGCTTGTGCCTCTGGTGTCATATCCAAGAAATCTTTGCCAAATACAGTATCATGAAGATTTACTCCTATGTTTTCTTCCAAGATTTTTAGTTTAGCTCTTTGATCCATTTTGAGTTAATTTTTGTATATAGTGTCCAGCCTTATTCTTTCACATGTGAATATCTAGTTTTCCTCTTGTCATCTGTTTAAAAGACTGTCCTCTCTCCATTGAGTGGTCTTGGCTCCCTTGTTGAAAATCAATTGACCATGTGTGTAAGGGTTTATTTCTGGATTTTCTATTCTATTTCATTGGTTTCTCCGTCTATCCTTATGCCAGTATCACACTGTTTTGATTATTGTAGTTTTTGTAGTGTGTTTTGAAACTGAGAAAGTGAATCCTCCAACTTTGTTCTTCTTTTGCAAGATAGTTTTGGCCATTTGGGATCGATTAAGATTCCATATGAATTTTAGGATAGATTTTTTTTTATCTCTTTAAAGAATGCCATTGGGATTTGGTAGGGATTGCACTGAATCTGGAGATCACTTTGGGTAGTATTGTCATCTTAACAATCTTGCAGTCCATGAACATAGTAAGTTTTTCCATGCATTTTGGTATCCTTTAAGTTTTTAGCAATATTTTGTAATTTTTAGTGTACAAATCTTTGACTTCCTTAGTTAAATTTATTCCTAAGTGTTTTATTCTTTTTGATGTTATTTCAAATGTAATTGTTTTTTAAATTTCCATTTCAGATTGTTTGTTGCAAATGTATAGAAATACAACTGATTTTTGTGTGTTGATTTTATGTCCTGCAACTTTGCTGAACTCATTTATTAGCTCAAAAATTTTATTGTGGATTCCCTAGGGTTTTCTACATATGATCATGTCATCTGTGAAAAGAGATAAGTTTACTTCTTCTTTTCCAGTTTGGAAGTCTTTTTATTTTTCTTTTTACCTAATTGCTCTGGCTCAAACTTGCAGTATACGTCGAATAGAAGTGGCCGAATTAGGCATCCTTGTCTTATTCCTCATGTTAGAGGAAAACTTTCAGTCTCTCACCATTGAGTATAGTGGTAGCTATGGGGTATTCATCTACGGCCTTTATCATTCTGAGGAAGTACCCTTCTATTCTTAGTTAATTGAGAGTTTTGATCATGAAATGGTGTTTATTTTATCAAAGGCCATGTCCACACCCGGGATCTGAACCGGTGAACCCTGGGCCGCTGAAGTGGAATGTGCGAACTTAACTGCTGCACCACCAGGCCAGCCCCACAACATAGTTTTAATTAATACCAAATTAGCTTCAATACTCTACAAAAACCCTGCTCCTATATGGCTCTGTCCCTCCCTCTTTATATTGTATTGTCATAAATTATATCTTCATACATTGTGTTGATTAACATAGATTTATAATTATCATTTTATGCATCTGTCTTTCAAATCATATAGAAAAAAGAGGGGTTACAAAATCAAAACTATAGTAACACTGACTTTTATACTTACTTATGTAGTTACCTCCTCCTTTAGTATTCTTTATTTCTTCTTAGAGCTTCAAATTACTGTTTGGTGTCCTTTCATTTCAGACTGAAGGACTCCCTTTAGCATTTCTTGTAGAGCAAGTCTACCAGTAATAAACTCTCTCAGCTTTCATATGTGTAGGAGTCTTGATTTCTCCTTCATTCTTGAAGGACAGTTTTGTGAGATATAGAATTACCGGTTGACAGTTTTTTTTCTTTCAGCACTAAGAATATTATCCCACTGACTTCCAACCACCATGTTTTCTGATGAGAAATTGGCTGTTAATCTTATTGAAGATCCCTGTACATTACAAGTTGCTATCTTTTGCTGCTTTCAAGATTTTTCTCTTTTAACTTTGGCTTTTGACAGTCTAATTATAATGTGTTAGTGTGGATCTCTTTGATTTATCCTGCTTAGAGTTCATCTTACTTGCAGTTCATTGAACTTCTTGGATATGTAGATTCATATCTTTTTTAAAAATCAAATTTGGGAAGTTTTCAACAATTATTTCTTTGAATATTCTTTTTGCCCCTTTCTCTCTTTCTAGGACTCCCATTATTTTTATGTTGGTGCAATTGATGGTGTCCCACAAGTTTCTCAGGCTCTGTTTGTTTTCCTTCATTCTTCTTTCTTTCTGGTCCTCAGACTGGATAATTTTATTTGACCTGTCTTCAGGTTCACTGATTCTTTCTTCTATCTGGTCAAATCTGCAGTTGAACCCTTCTGGTAAGTTTTTCATTTTAATTCTATTAATCATTTCTTTAAAGTTTTCTGTATTTCCTGATGCTTTGACATTTGAGGCCTTGCTGACCTGGGAAAGACTACTCTTCCAAGGGCTAGCTGATTCCTAGAGATAGTAAAGGATAGTAAAAAATAGTAAAACGTATCTGCAAGTGTGCCTTTCATATGCAAACCAACTAATTCAAAACTCATACGCCCAAACACTTTTATCAAGCTCTTACACTCCCGGACACTGTCTGCTTGCCCTAATTGCCCCAGGGCCAGATACCAAACAACTAGGTACAGTTCCAACACCCAAGAGCCCACTGAAATTATTCAAACTAGCCAATCCTAAGCATGCTTACTCTGCCTCATCCATTCCTTCCCATGGAAACCACAATATAGCCTCTTGCCCACATTTTCTTCCAACTTCCTCTGCCTCCTGACTGACCCTGGTGCTTCCTCATGTTGCCCTGTGTTGTGTGCTGTGCCTCCTGCTTCTAAGTATCTCTGAGTATAAAAATTTTTTCCTTCATGACGTTAATTTCCATGTCTGTATGTCTTACCATCCCTGGTTAAAACAAATCCTGTGTACATTTTAAAACATCATTGTACTTTTAAAAACACAATTCAGTTCCAAATTTTCTATTTGGTTCTTTTTTTTATAATTTCTGTCTCTCTATTTGCTGAGACATTGTTCTCCTGGCTTCCTTTAGTTCTTTGTCCATGGTTGTCTTTAGCTTCTAGAGTACATTATAGACAATTGATTTAAAGTCTGTCCAGTAAGTCCAAAGTCTGTGCTTCCTCAGGGATAGTTTCTATTATTGTCTTTTTCCTGTGAATGGGCCATATTTTATTGTTTATTTGCATGCTTTGTAATTTTTTGCTGAAAACTGAACATTTTGAAATTATGATATGGAGAAAGGAGAGAGAGGAGAAGGAAAGGGAGTGGAGAGAAGAGGAGACGAGATGACAGGAAGGAGAGGAGAGGAGAGGAGAGGAGATGAAAGGAGAAGAAAAAATACTTCCTAGGTCTTCAAAGATTGTCTCTGTGTTTGGGGCACTCCTTCAACACTTAGCCAGGCCATTTATAACTCTGCCTTAGCCTTTACTTCCTGATCATGCTGAACCTAAAGATCAGGCAAAGATGAAAGCTATGGTCTTCTCAGATATTTTCTGAGCATGCATCCTGGCCTGGATGTGGGAGCTTTTCAAAGCCCTATTTTCCAAAAATTCTCATTTCCCACTTTTTTCTCCCTGGTTTTTGGTATGTCTATTGTTTGCCTCACCTATTATCTGTTGCCCCAGGTGGCACTGGCTTGTTCTTTTAGCTTTCAATGTTTTCTAGGAACATCCTTCATGTAGCTGCTTCGCTTCCCTGAGAGTGTTTGGAATTAGGAATAACAAGTGCATCAGTCCTTCAGGGAACCCACAGACAGGTCAAAAGGGACAAATATAATTCCTTGGGAACAAGGTCCACTCTGTTCACTCTGGGACCAGTACTCACACCAGGAACACAGGCTGTTGTCTTCAAGACTGCCACTGTGCCAGGAGGGAGATGGAGCGAGACTAATGTTAAAACACCACAAAGCTCTCCTACTCTGTTTCTGTGAACTTTCTCTTGGTTAATCCATCCCTGGGTTGTTGTAAACCTTTGACTATCTTTCAGAGTTCTGATATATTTATTCTTACAGTTTTTGCCACATTTTTTGGTAGTTCTGGGAAAGGATGGGCTGCCAGAGGTCTCTACTCTGCCCTTTTTACTGATGTCAGTCCACGAGCTCAGTTTTGAACATACTAAGTGAGGGGCCTGTAGGAAACCAAGTGTAGACAGTTATAAACTCTGAGGCCAGAGATATGTCAGTTATGTTCACCATTGGATCCCCAGCACTTAGAACAGTCCATGGCACACAAGGGGCAGTCAACAAATGCTTATTGAATGAACAGAGCCTTTTAGTAGACATTTGAAAATATAGACCTTAAACTTGACGTCAGTGTATGGCCTAGAGATAAGGATTTTTGAATCATCAATGTATAAATAATAATTGAAGGGGCTAGCCCCGTGGCCAAGTGGTTAAGTTTGCGTGCTCCACTGCAGGCGGCCCAGTGTTTCATTGGTTTGAATCCCGGGCGCGGACACAGCACTGCTCACCAAACCACGATAAGGCAGCGTCCCACATGCCACAACTAGAGGGATCCACAATGAAGAATATACAACTATGTACTGGGGGGTTTTGGGGAGAAAAAGGAAAACATAAAATCTTTAAAATAAATAATTGAAGCCACTGATGAAAAAGAAGTTGTTTTCAAATTACATTAGTAATAAATTAATTCCTTTTTAGGAGAAAGCAAAATTACTACTGCCACCTGCCTCCCTAAAGTTAATGACTGGCCCTGTGTGTCCTTCTAGACCATTTACTATCTATTTTTACTGCATATGTATATAGTAAAAATTATATATTGCAGATAGCTTTTATCTATATTTGTATATGTATCTTGGAGATCTTTCCATATCAGTAAAGATTTATATATAGTCTTTAATATATTCAAGATATTATCCTAGACACAATATACTACAGAAGTTAAAAGCACAGACTCTAGATTTAGACTGTCTTAGTTGAAATACTTGCTCTACCACTTACTATATGTGTAACTTTTGCAAACTACTCTTACTTTCTTTATAAAGTGGAGTGGTGATAATAAATAGTATGTTTCTTGTGGAGTTTTTATTTGAGATTTAAATGAAATAATCCCTGAAAAGCACATAGCACAACGCTTGGTACATGGTAAGCTTTCGTTAAAAGTTCACTACAGGCATACCTCTGAGATATTGCAGGTTTGGTTCCAAACCACTGCAATAATGCAAGTATCAAAATAAAGTGACTCACACAATTTTTTGGGTTTCTCAGTATATAAAAGTTATATTTACACTATACTGTAGTCTATTAGGTGTGCAATAACATTATGTATTAAAAAAATGTACATACCTTAATTAAAAAATACTTTATTGCTGGAGCCGGCCTGGTGGCGCAGCAGTTAAGTTCGCACGTTCTGCTTCTCGGCAGCCTGGGTTCACTGGTTCGGATCCTGGGTGCAGACATGGCACAGCTTGGCAAAAGCCATGCAGTGGTAGGCGTCCCATATATAAAGTAGAGGAAGATGGGCATGGATGTTAGCTCAGGGCCAGTCTTCCTCAGCAAAAAGAAGAGGATTGGCAGCAGTTATCTCAGGGCTAATCTTCCTCAAAAAAATAAAAATAAATAAAAATACACAACTATGTGCTGGGGGCTTTGGGGAGAAAAAGGAAAAATAAAATCTTTTTTTTTAAAAAAAGTAATATCTGGGGCTGGCCCCGTGGCCGAGTGGTTAAGTTTGCGCACTCTGCTGCAGACGGCCCAGTGTTTCGTTGGTTCTAATCCTGGGCGCGGACATGGCACTGCTCATCAAGCCACGCTGAGGCAGCGTCCCACATGCCACAACTAGAAGGACCCACAACGAAGAATATACAACTATGTACTGGAGGGCTTTGGGGAGAAAAAGGAAAAAATAAAATCTTTAAAAATAAATAAATTAATTAATTAAAAAAGTAATATCTGCAAAGCACAATAAAATGAAGTTTGTCTGTATTTGGAATGAACAATCTGAAAAGGAAATTAAGAAACAATGACATTTATAATAGCATCAAAAAGAATAAAATACTTAGGAGTAAGTTTAACCAAGGAGGTGCAAGACTTTTACACTGAAAACTGCAAGACATTGGTGAAAGAAATTAAAGAAGACAAATAAATAGAAAGACATCCTGCATTCATGAATTGGAAGACCTAACATTGCTAAGATGACAATACTGATCAGAGATCTCCACATTCAAATTAATCCATCAAATCCAAATGGTGTTTTTTTCAGAAGTGGAAATACCAATCCTCAAAGTCATGTGGAATTGCAAAGAACCCCCTGAAAGCCAAAACAGTCTTGAAAAAGAAAAACAAAGTTGGAAGACTCACACTCCCTGATTTTAAAACTTTCTACAAAACTACAGTAATCAAGATAGGGTGGTACTGGCATAAAGACGGACATAGAGACCAACAGAATAGAACTAAAAGCTCAGAAATAAATGCTCACGTGTATGGTCAATTGATTTTTTCACACTTTTCAATTCGTTTTGCATATTTTATACAATAAATAATGCATTAGTAGAAGAACATTGTAAAAACTTTACAAGTAAGTAAATAAATATATATATCAAATGCATAGGCTCAAAAGTTCTTCTGACAGAAATGCACGATCAAAAAGACTTGGACATTGGCATTATTGACAAGGTTGTTTTCATCGGAAGAATTCAGGGTTGCTTTGTTTTTACATTGTTAATGAACAGAGATAAATATTTCTATGTAAATTAAATGAAGACAGTAGGAAACAAGATGGATGAAAAAAGACTTTCTTGGAGTAAAAAGACAGTTTGTGAAAAATGATTAGATCTATATTTTTCAAGTTTTGAAACATTGGCCGCTGGCCATGCTTCTGTAGGTCAATTGATTTTTGACAAGGGTGGCAAGACCATTCAATGGGGAAAGAACAGTCTCTTCAAGAAACAGTGCTGGTTGCGGCCGGCCCGGTGGCGCAGCGGTTAAGTTCGTACATTCTGCTTTGGTGGCCTAGGGTTTGCAGGTTCAGATCCCGGGCGCAGACATGGCACTGTTTGGCATGCCATGCTGTGGTAGGTGTCCCACACATAAAGTGGAGGAAGATGGGCACAGATGCTAGCTCAGGGCCAGTCTTCCTCAGCAAAAAGAGGAGGATTGGAAGCAGTTAGCTCAGGGCTAATCTTCCTAAAAAAAAAAAAGAAAGAAACAGTGTTGGGAAAACTGGATATTCACATGCAAAAGAATGACGTTGGACACTTACCTTACCATATAAAACAATTAATTGAAAATGGGTAATAGAGCTAAATGCAAAAAATAAAGCTATAAAACTCTTAGAAGAAAACATAGGGACAAGTCTTTATGACCTTGACAACTTCTTAAATATTACACCAAGCACAGGCAACATAAGAAAAAAAAGAAGAATTGGACTTCATCAAAATTAAAAACTTTTGTGTATCAAAGGACACCACCAAGAGAGTGAAAAGACAGGTGCTGGCCCTGTGGCCTAGTGGATAAGTTTGGCATGCTCCACTTCAGTGGCCAAGGTTCAATTCCTGGGCATGGACCTATACCACTTGTCAGTGGCCATGCTGTGGCAGCAACCTGCATACAAAATAGAGGAAGATTGGCAACAGATATTAGCTCAGGGTGAATCTTCCTCAGCAAATAAAAAAAAGAGAGAGAGAAAGAGAGTGAAAAGACAACCCACAGAATGGGAGAAAATATTTGTAAATCACACATCTGATAAGGGATTAATTTCCAGAATATATAAAGAACATCTACAACTCAAACAACAAAACCACAAACACCTAATTCAAAAATGGGGAAAGGACTTGACATTTTTCCAAAGAAGATATACAAATAACAAATAAGCACATGAAAAATGCACAACACTATTATTCATTAGGGAAATGCAAATAAAAACCATGATGAGATACCACTTACAATGCACCAGGATGGCTATTATCAAAATCATTTTAACAAGTGTTGGTGAGAATGTGAAGAAATTGGAACCCTTATACATTGCTGGTGAGAATATAAAATGGTGCAACCACCATGGAAAACAGTTTGGCAGTTTCTCAGTTAAACATAGGATTACATATGTCTAAGCAATTCCACTCCTAGGCATGTAAAGATTTGAAAATAAGGACTCAAACAGATACTTGTACACCAGTGTTCAGAGCAGAATTATTCACAATAACCAAAATGTGGAAACAATCTAAGTGTCCATGAATAAACAAAATGTGGTGTGTATATACAATGGAATATTATTCAGCCTTAAAAGGGAAAGGAATTCTGACACATGCTACAACATGGATGAACTTTGAAGACATTATGCTAAGTGAAACAAGCCAGACACAAAAGGACAAATATTGTATGATTCTGCTTATATGAAATATCTAGAATGGGCAAATTCATAAAGATAGAAAGTAGATAAGAGTTTACTAGGGTCTGGTCAAGGGGGCATGGGGAGTTATTGCTTAATGGTTACAGAACTTCTGTTTGGGGTGATGAAAGTTTTGGAAATAGTGATCATGGTTGCACGACATTGTGAATGTAACTAATACCACTGAATTGTACACTTCAGAAAGGCAAATTTTATGTTATATATATTTTACCACACTAAAAAAAAACTAAGAAAAAAAAGAATCAGGCAGGTCCTCCTATAAAGAAACTTACAATCCAGTAAGAGAATTTGGACATTTATAGAAAAAATATTAAGTATTTGGTGATAGAAGCCGAATAATGGTTGCCTTTGGACAGAGGAGGCAGGGAATAACTGGAAAGAAGAATGAGGGAAGTTCCTGGAGTGATGGAAATATTTTATATTTTGACTGGGGTGTTTACATGGGCATTATGTATGTGAGAACTTACGGAATTTTACACTTAAGGTCTGTGCATTTTACTCAATGTAAATTTCACCTTTGGGGAGGAGGGAATATTACTAGCTACTACAAATCCCTTGACTATTAATATATATTGCAGTTATTTTCTCCTACTTCCCACTTGTATGGAGTCTTTTATCATACAGAGGCTTTTAATTTTAAATAGTTAAGTTGATCAATTTTTTTATTTATGGTTTCTGTATTTATGTCTTGCTTTAGAAAGCATCTCATTCCAGATTTATAAACATATTCTACTTTTTCGATATTTTTTATCATGTGTATGAATGTGTGTGCTTGTGTGTGTGTATTACATGTAGCTATTGATTAGCTGGAAACCATGGGCAAGTTTCCTAACATTGCTACACCTTGGTTTTCTCATCTGTAAAGTAGGGACAATACCTATTTTGTTTTGTTATTGACATGATTGAAGACATGACAAGATAATATTTAAAGGCCATTAAAAGCTTGACCCATTTGGAAGTTATTCTGGAGAGGGTAGCCATTGTTATTATATATTATATTATTACCTATCTATTATTGTATTTGATATTTTATCCTAACTCTCTGTGTATTTGCCTTTTTCACTAAGGCTTTTCATTGGTAGGAAATGTGGCTTCCCTCATTGCCTAACCAAGTGCCTGGCATTTAGCAAGTGTTCAAATGTTTGCTGAATGAGTAAATCGGTTGATTGAATGGATGAATAGCACATGATAAAACCAAGTAGTAAAGGGAGAAAGAAGGAGTAATTTTATCAAGCAGTTCTGATACGAAACTAAACACAAAACTGAGGTCCAACTTAGGGTAGAAGGAACCTTATTGAATATTTAGGGGCTCTTGTTTAAGGATGGGCTCAGAGTTCTATGGTTCCACTGATTGAAACTGCATAAAAACTTTCAGGTGGGGGCCAGCCCAGTGGCCCAGCAGGTAAGTTCGCTTATTCCGCTTTGGCAGCCTGGGGTTCACCAGTTTGGATCCTGGGTGCAGACATGGCACTGCTTATCAAGCCATGCTGTGGTGGGCATCCCACATATGGAATGGAGGGGGATGGGCACAGACATTAGCTCAGGGCTAATCTTCTAAAAAAAAAAACAGTTCAGGTGAAAGTGCACTTTTCCAGGTAGAAGGTCCATAGGCAGATTGTAGTTCCAGGAGGCCGGGGATGCTGAATACTTTGTCCACCTTTGTATTCCCATCCTGCAGAATAGAGCCTGGCAGTTCATAGATGTTTATTGAATAATATCTGACTGATTGAATGAAAAATCTTCATCAGATTATCAACAGGGTCTGTAACCCCCCAAAAGTTGTAAGACTCAATAATATAGAATGAAAAAATCCAACAGATCCCTGAGAGAAGCTTTTATCTGGGCCAGAGCTTAGAGAGGAATTTGTCAGACGAATTTAAGAGAGTGATTAAGGAGCCCCTTCCTCAATTCCTTTCAAGGGACTGGGTGACTGCCTTCTCAGTTGGCTTTCTGATTCTCACATGATAAATACAATACAATGATAAGTTGTAGTCAAGCTTGAATCATAAGCCAACTTCTGCCACCTACCATCTGTGTGACCTTGGTTAAGTTATTTAAGCTGTCTATGACCAGGATTCCACAGTAATTTCCACCTTGAGGGCCTGATGAGTAGATTAAGTTAGGCTGTTGGTAGCATTACAGTGCGCAACTAATTTTGTGTTCTCTCCTGCTCCCCCCACCAACCACTTTTTTTCTATGTAAGACATTTGTTCACAACCATTTTCCCCTGATTCTCAGGCCTTGAGGCAGTTCCTTGCTCTAATCAGTTTGCCTCTACTGGTCCATGAGAATTGCTTGGTTTGTCTATATAAGTAAATATCAATTATGGTCATTTAAAGGACTGCTGTCCAAATATGCCTAATTACCCTGCGGCACAAGAATAGTGGGGGGAAATTCTCATTTGTTGACTTCCTATTGTGTACCAGCACTATACTGGGAACTTTCATGCCTTATCTTACCCTACAAATTACACTTGTCATTAAGTAGAAGCATTGGCAAAGTTTTTGCTATATCGACATTAATTTAGTACCTGGACCATAGAAAGCACTAAAAAACAATTGTTGACTGAACAAACTTTCTTTTACTTTTGTCCTAAATTTCACAAACATTCAAATACGGGCAGATGTGTTCCCAACCTCAAAATGAGACAAAGCTGTTTTTAATAAATTAATCAACAAATATTTATGGAGTGAATACTACGTGCTCAAATATGAAAAGCCCTGGGGCTTGTGAGAACATACTACTCCAGGAGCTGAGGAGCTGACTGGAGAGACCGGCCCAAGACTAGAGGAAAGTTATCTAGTTGGGCAAGACTGGGGCTGGGTGTGACTGAGCGCGAATAGGCAGAGACCTTTCTGGGTTTTCAGGAGAGAGCTCTTGGCAGGACTGAAGAAGGAAAATTCAGTGGGAAAGGACTGGGTTCGGTGATGGGACACTTGGACTCCAGTTCTGGCTGAGGCTTCACTGATTAGGAGACTTGGGGCAAGTCTCTTAACCTCTCCAGACATCTGTTTAGCAGCTGAGAAATAAAGTGTGGGTGGGTGGGCGGGGGGTGGTACTGTTGAACTTTAGTTTTTAAGTGCCTTCCAATTCTTAGATTCTAAAATTCTCTGTCAGCCACATTTACTTTTCCTTTGAGAAGAAAATTCCTATGCTTGGAATTTCAATTGAGTCAATCAATGGCATTTATCACCCACTATAATTTAGGAGACCGTGCCATAAATTCCCCTCCCTAGGTATTTTTTATTTTATTTTATTTTTTGAGGAAGATTAGCCCTGTGCTAACTACTACCAATCCTCCTCTTTTTGCTGAGGAAGACTGGCCCCGAGCTAACATCTATGCCCATCTTCCTCTATTTTTATACGTGGGATGCCTACCACAGCATGGCTTTTGCCAAGTGGTGCCATGTCCGCACCCAGGATCCGAACCGGCGAACCCCGGGCCGCCAAGAAGCACAACGTGCAAATTTAACTGCTGTACCACTGGGCGGGCCCCTTTAATTATTATTTTTAATTGTGGCAAATACACATAGCATAAAATTATACCCTCTTAACCATTTTAAGTATACAACTCAATAGTGTTAAATACATTCATCTTGTGCAGCCATCCATGTCCAGAACTCTTTTCATCTTGCAAAACTGAAACTCCGTGCCCAGTGAACAACTCCCCATTACCCTTTCCCCTGGCCCCTGACAACCACCATTCTACTTTCTGTCTCTATAAATTTGACTACTTTAGGTACCTCATAAAAGCAGAATTATACAGTATTTGTCTTTTGTGACTGGCTGATTTTGCTTAGCGTAATGTCCTCAAGATTCATCCATGTTGTAGCACTATCAGAATTTCTTTCCTTTTAAAGGCTGAATAATATTCCATTGTACATATATATACACCATATTTTGTTTTTTTTATTCATCTGTTGATGGACAGTTGGGTTGCTTCTACCTTTTAGCTCTTGTGAATAATGCTACTATGAACATGGGTATATAAATATCTCTTAGACATCTTGCTTTCAATTCTTTGGGGTATATACACGAAAGTGGAATTGCTGGATAACATGGTAATTCTATTTTTTAATTTTTCAGAGAACCGCATTCTGTTTTCCATAGTGGTTTTACCATTTTACCCTCCCACCCCCAGTGCAAAAAGGTTCCAATTTCTCCATAGCCTTGCTAACGCTCATTATTTTCCTTTTTTCAAATATAGTAGCCATCGTAATAGGCGTGAGGTGATTGTGGTTTTGATTTGCATTTCCCTAATGATTAGTGATATTAAGCATCTTTTCATGTATTGTTGGTCATTTGTGTGTCTTCCTTGGAGAAATTATTCAAGTTCTTTGTTCGTTTTTTAATCAGGCTGATTTTTGTTGCTGTTGAGATCTTTATATATTCTAGATATTGATTCAGCAGATACATGATCTGCAGATATTTCCTCCCATTCCATGAGTTGCCTTTGCACTCTGTTGATGCAAAGAAGTTTTAAATTTTGATGTAGTCAACTTATCTATTTTTTTCTTTTGTTGTCTATGCTTTTGATGTCATATACAAGAAAAAAATTGCCAAATCCAAAGTCAGGAAGCTTTTCCCTCATGTTTTCTTTGAAGTTTTATAGTTTCAGCTCTTAGATTTAGTTCTTCAATGCATTTTGAATTAACTTTTGTATGTGGTATGGTAAAGGTTTAACTTCATTTTTTTGCACGTGGTTATCCAGTTTTCCCAATACCATTTGTTGAAGACTAGCTTCTCCCCTTTGAATGGTCTTGGCACCCTTTTTGAGTATGATTTGACCATATGTGAGAGTTTTGTGCTAAAAATTTTTGGCAGTGGCGGTACAGGAATGACGTAGTCTCCGACTTAAGGAAGCCTCAGTAGAGGCGACTACTCAGATTCAGTTTCAAGCAGCATTTGTTTAGTGCTGATTGTGTGTCCAGTGGGCACTTTGCCTCTTGGGCTTCCCATCCAACCAGTGAGGTAGGTAGGATGATCCCCTTTAACAAACGAGTAAATTCAATCCCTAGAAGAGCACGGTTATGGCTTATGCAGAGGCAGGGACAGAGTTAGGATCTGGAACCAGGGTTCCTAGTTCCACGTGTCCTGCTACTTCAGGTAAGATGGACCTCCGTGTTCTCATCTCTAAAATTTCTCATCTCTAAAATATGGGCAGAAATAAAATGAGATGGTCTCTATTGAGCACCCTTGCAGCCGTAAGATCCTATGCATTAAGGAGTCGCTAAAACCCAGGTGCCAAGGACGAGGTTTAAACCTTAAACATTACCGCTCCGCAGACAACAGGAACCCTAAACACAACAGCCAGCCCTGAAGGCCGAAGTCCGAGGGCTGGAGCCCCGCCCCCCGGGCGGACCCCAAATCCTTACCCGGAACCTGGGCGCGGCTGGGCTGTGCGATTGGCGCGGGTAGGGGACGAGCAACAGAAAAATGCCTGAGACGAGAGTCTCATTGAAATGCCCCCACGGTCTCTCTGGAGGGAGAGTTTACAATTCTAACAACGTCTCTAGAATTAGCTCCCTTGCCTCTCTCCTTTTTACTCTCCTCCCGCGGAGTTATTTCTTCCCCTTGGCCCCTTTATTGGATTTCCTCTTGGTACGCCCCCACCCTGACTTGGAGAGGAAAGACGGCCGCCGCGTGGGCACTGCGCATGCGAATCCCCGCCGCGGGGGTGGGTGTGTCGGGGGGGGGGGAGCAGGGACCCCGCCCCTTCGCGGCTCCTCGCGTGACGTTGTGGGGGGCGCCGGCCTCCGCCCTGCTCCGAGCGGTGAGAGCGAGCGGCGGGCGGACTCGACGCCCCTAGACCGAGAAGGGATGATGCGGGTGTTGAGTTCCTGGAGGAACTCAGGGGCTTTGCGGGGGAGGGGAGGCCCAGGGGCTACAGCAACTGCTGACCCTCAGGCTCTGCCCTTCTGCTTCTTGCTTTTTTCTCCTTTCCTGATGGGCCGGGACGGGAGGCAGGCCAGAGGCTGAGCATTTGTGACGCCTGCATTTCCCTGGAGCCCTCCTTCTCTCCCCACCCCATGTGTTTATCTCGCCTTCCAGTTCCTTTTTATCAGGCTGTGGCTTCTCGCGAGGGAATGCATTCCACCTGGAAGCAGAAGGCGGGTTTCAGACCTTGGCTGTATCACTTTTCTGTTAAAGTCCCCGAGCCTCAGTTTCCCCCACAGTATTTTTGTCTTGTCTCACCTGGTTTTGAAGATAAGTATGACACAGAAAGATAGAGAAGAAATGAACATTTGTTGAGTTCCTGCAAGGCCGAGTACTATGCAAACTGCTTTATCTGCCACACGTAGTCATTATAACTCCCATTTCACAGATTCTTAAGCTCACAAAGGTTAACTGATTTTTCTCACATAGCCAACGAGTGGCAGAGGAGAATTCAAATTGAGCAGTTCAGGTCCAAAGCAGAGTGCTGTCGGACACCTCCTTTGTCTGGGCTATTGGCTAGAAACCTTTCTCAGCCAAACCCTAACCCCAGAACAGCTGCTTCTTAAATTCCTCACCTTGAGAATTCTCATTTTTCGGTTCCTTTTGCGAGCGCAGCGTGCTCTGCTTCTGCTTCTACGTTGATGACTTAGAAATGAAATGCAGCAAACATTTATTGAGTAGAGCAGGGAGATGAAAACTTGGAGTCAGGAACCTTGGATTCTTGTCTTGGCTTTGCCACTAACTGGCTGTGTGGCTTTGAGGAAGTCCCTTGTCTTCTTGGTGTTTTAGCTTCCCTTTGAATAAAATGGGTAAGTGGTTTCTTGATGGTAGGCTCTTGTCCAGTTCTTCCTTCCTGTCCTCCAGCAGGCTCTCCGTGGAGGCCCAGACCCCTCTGCTCCCCATGGGCAGCTGCCAGGCAGGACACAACCTGCATCTCTGTCTGGCCCATCACCCACCTCTGGTCTGTGCCACTTTGATCCTGCTGCTGCTTGGCCTTTCTGGCCTGGGCCTTGGTGGCTTCCTCCTCACCCACAGGACTGGCCTGCGTAGCCCTGACATCCCTCAGGTGAGTACCCTCTTCATCCTTCCCACGCAGGCCTGCTTGTGCTACTAACCTCTCACCTTTCTCCCGTCTTCCTTTTGCACACAGGACTGGGTCTCTTTCTTGAGATCTTTTGGCCAGGTGACCCTGTGCCCCGTGAATGAGACAGTCACAGGGAAGTGGCGTGGGTCTCATATCGTGGGCTTGCTGACCACCTTGAACTTCGGAGATGATCCAGACAAGAACAAAACCCAGGCCTTCCAAGCCACGGTCCTTGGTAGTCAGATGGGATTGAAAGGTGAGATCAAGGAGGACCGTGGGTTTGGACATTAGAACACTCAGGGTGGCCCTGCCTCTGACCTCACTAACCTGATGACCTGGGCATATCCTTGGGCCTTGATCACTTCTGCTGTAATAAGGATTAGATACTTACAGTGAACCTGAGGCCCACTGTGTAGGTTCTCTATAAATGTTTTCTCTCTCCCCTTCCAGCTCTGAGGTTCTTTGATTCTCTCCTTGAAGGTGTGATGAAATGGGCTAGATTTGACCTAATTGTCTTTCTCATCCTTCTTTATTTCTACGGCCTTCCCCTCTTAAAGGCACCTTCTTTTTCCTCAAGGATATGAGAGAAGCATGTTCTGTTCAATTAAGCTAGTGTCGTGAGTGCCTGCTGCGTGCTTAGCACAGCTCTATGTGCCATGGAGGGTACAGAAAAAATTAGACATCACCCATTCCCAAAGAGCATGGAATCTTCAGGGAAAATGATAAGTGAAGGAGAGAGAGTCAATGGGTGCCATTAATTCCTGTGTGAGATTTGGCCTCAAGTTCCTTGTCTAAAGAATGGGGAGATGAAGAGGGAGAAGAGAAAGGTGGAATTCTCTGACTTCTAAGGTCTTTTCCTACACTATCATTCTAAGATTCTCCTGTGAATTGCACATATGTGTGTGTGTTGAGGGGGAGGTCTCTGTTTGTCCAAGTGTACATGTGTGATCAAAGAATGAGAATAAAGGAATGTGTCTGATATATACAGACTTGGGACAATTTTTCTTGTTCTTTTTCTTTAAAAAGATATGTAAAACCTTTATTGAGATCACATACCATAAAATTCACCCATTTAAAATGTACAGTTAAATGGCTTTTTGTATAGTCACAAAACTGTGCAACCGTCGCCACGATCAATTTTAGAACATTTTCATTACCTCAGAAAGAAATCCTGTAGCCATTAAAAGTCACTTCCTTTTTCCTCCTAACCTCCCAGCCCTAGCCAATCACCAATCTACTATCTTTTTCTGTAGATTTGCCTATTCTGGACATTTCATATAATATGTGGTGTTATGTGACTAGCTTCTTTCAATTAGCATAATGTTTTCAAGGTTCATCCATGTTGTAGCACATATCAGTACTTCATTTCTTTTTTTTTTAATTTATTTATTTTTATTTTTTTCCTTTTTCTCCCCAAAGCCCCCCGGTACATAGTTGTATATTCTTTGTTGTGGGTCCTTCTAGTTGTGGCATGCGGGACGCTGCCTCAGCGTGGTTTGATGAGCAGTGCCATGTCCACGCCCAGGATTTGAACCAACGAAACACTGGGCCACCTGCTGCAGAGTGTGTGAACTTAACCACTCGGCCAGGGGCCAGCCCCACTTCATTTCCTTTTATTGATACATAGCATTCATTGTATGAATAGTCCACATTTTATTTATCCATTCATCAGTTAATTCACATTTGGATTGTTTCCACTTTTTGGCTATTATGAATGATGCTGCTGTGAACACTTGCGTACAAATTTTTGTGTGATCATATGTTTTCATTTCTCTTGGGTGTATACCTACAAGTGGAGTTGCTGGATCATATTGTAACTCCATGTTCAATCTTTTGAGGAGCTGCCAGATTGTTTTCCAAAGTGGCTGTACCATTTTATGGTCCCACCAGCAGTGTATGAAGGTCCAGTTTCTCCACATCCTCATCAACACTTGTGATTATCTGTTTTTTTATTATGGCTGTCCTAGTCGGGGTGAAGTAGTATCTCACTGTGGTTCTGATTTGCATTTTCCTGATGCCTAATGATATTGAGCATTTTTTTCACATGCTTATTGGCCATTTGTATATCTTCTTTGGAGAAATGTATGTTTAGAGTCTTTGCTTATTTTTAAAATTGGGTAATTTGTCTTTTTTGAGTTGTAAGAGTTCTTTATATTTTCTAGATACAAGCCTCTTATCTGATGTATGGTTTTCAAATATTTTTTCCCATTCTCTGGGTAGTCTTTTCACTTTGTTGATGTTATTCTTTGAAGGAAAAAAGTTTTTAATTTTGATGGAGTTCAATTTATGTATTTTTTATTTTGTTTTCTTGTGCTTTTAGTGTCACATCTATGAAGACTTTGCATAACCCAAGGTCACTAAGATTTAATCCTATATTTTCTTCTAAGTATTTTATAGTTTTAGTTCTTACATTTAGGTCTATGATCCATTTTGAGTTAATTTTTGTGTATAGTGTGAGGATGGGGTCCAACTTCATTCTAGCAGGTGGTTAACAAGTTTTGTTGAAGAGACTGTTTTGCTGGTGGCTAGTACATTTTGTTAAAAAGACTATTCTTTCCACATTGAATAATCTTGGCACGCTTATTGAAAATCAATTGACCATGGACATACGAGTTTATTTCTGGACTCTCAGTTGTATTTCATTGATCTGTGTGTCTATCCTTATGTAGTACGACACTGTTTTGATTACTGTAGCTTTGTATTAAGTTTTGAAATCAGAAAATGTGAGTCCTCCAACTTGGTCTTCTTTTTAAGATTGTTTTGGCCATTCTGGACTTCTTGAATTTTCATATGGATTTTAGGATCAGCTTATCAGTTTCTGTTTCTGCAAAGAAGCCCTATTCATTTTATGGTTAGAAACAAAGTAATATCATCAAAGATTATTTTGGACAAAAATAAAAAATAATCACCTATGATTGCATCAGCTAAGCAATAATTATTGAGCACCTACTACGTACCAAGCACGAGGAATGCAGAGATTTGTAAGTCATGGGCCCTCACCTCAAGTTGCTCACAGTCTGGCCAGAATACAGATGTGAACAGAAGTAAATACCTTTCAGTGTGTGAAGTAGAACACAAGGTACACGGGGAGTACTCAGAAGTCTGTTGAGCAGGGATGGTGACGACAGGCTTTTCCAAGGATACAGTGCCTGAGCTGAGGCTTGAGGGAGGTTTAGGAGTGTGCCCTTCCAGCCAGAGAGAAGAGCATATGCAAAGGCATGCAGACGGGGATCATGACGGCATGGTTAGGAGCTTCAAGGAACTCAGTTTGACTGCTGCAGGGGAAGAGTGTTGAATGAGTGGCAGGAGATGGGCCTGAAGAAGCAAGCAGAATCCCAGGGAGGGTGTTGTGTGTCAAGCCAAGGTAGTCGGACTTTATCCAATACATTGAGCAAACTCAAAGATTTTAATCAGGAAAAGAGTAGGATTTTGTTATTGTTGTTGTTCTTTTGAAAAGATCACACTCTGTTGGCTGACTGCCTGGGAGGAATGTGTCCAGATGCAGGAAAACCAGTTAGGAGGTGGTTGCAATAAAAAGATGATGAGAAAAACTGAGCTAAGATAGTGCTGTGAAAGAAGGGGAGTAATTTGAGAGAGATGTTAGAAGTGAGGGATTGACAAGACTTGGTGACCGATTTGATCTGGGGAACATAGAAGAAAGGGGAGTTTTCCTACAGAGTTTTGCCTGTACATTTCTCAGCTGTAACTATGATGTATATACTGGTTTGTAGATCTCCTTTTTCACTTATGATATGTGTTTTTTGGTATTACTGCATGATCTGGACGTTATTGTTTTAATGGATGTAAAGTGATCCATTAAGTGGTTAGGCCATCATTTGTTAACATTTTCCCTTTTGTTAAACATCTCTATTGTTTCGTATTTGTTATGAAATTACAGTAAACATCTTGGTATACTTTGCATTTTTCTTTTGAATCCTTTCCTTAGGATTAGTTTCTCCAAGTAGTATTACTGAGTCAAAAGGTATGGCCCTTCCTTTAATAGACAAATTCATTTCGTTGTGGATTCAGATCACACAGAAGTATACAAAGCAAATGTAAAGATCCTTCTTTACCTCCCCTGCAGAATCCAGTTTGGTGGGCATCTTCTCAGTCCCTCTCTGTACCCGTTTAAAATTGTGACAGATACAACCAAATTGTCTTCTGAAAGATATCACCAGTTGACAGTGCCCATTTTCCCACATCTTCAGCAACTCTTATTATTATCAATCTTTTTTATTTTTACCAACTTAATGGGCAAAGGAATACCTGATTGTTTTAATTTACTTTCTCCTGATTGCCTGTGAGGGTGAACATCTTAGAGGGTTTTTGGCCATTTTCATGTCTTCTGTGAATTTCCCGTTCTTATCCTTTGCTTATGTTTCTTTTAAGTTATTTGTCTTTATCTTCTTGATTTTTCAAAGATTCTTATACATTCTGAATTGTAAACCTTTTTGCCAATTGAATATAAGTATTTTCAACCACTCTGTTAACTGTTTTTCTTTTCTTTTTTTTTTTAAAGATTGGCACCCGGGCTAACAACTGTTGCCAATCTTTTTTTTTTTTCCTGCTTTATCTCCCCAAACCCCCCTGTACACAGTTGTATATCTTAGTTGCAGGTCCTTCTAGTTGTGAGGTGTGGGACACCACCTCAACGTGGCCTGATGAGCGGTGCCATGTCTGCGCCCAGGATCCGAACCCTGGGCCGCTGCAGCGGAGGGTGCGAACTTAACCACTCGGCCACGGAGCCAGCCCCTGTTAACTGTTTTTTTAACTTATCTTTCATTGTGTAGAAGCCTTTAATTTTTATGAGGTTTAAGTTTATTGCTCATGTCCTTTTACTTAGGCTTTTAGGTTTTATGTCTTTTTTAGGAAGGCCTTCCCCACTTTAAAATTAGAGAATATTCTTCTGTATTTTCTTTGGTTTTTGTTTTGCTTTATTTGGTTTATTTGTATAGGTCTTTAATACACCTGGACTTTATTTTATAGTGTGAGATACATCTAACTTTTTTTTTTTCCAAATGGAAGTTGTCCCGAGGCCATTGACTGAATAGGCCATCCTTTCCTCACTAATTTGAAAGGAGGTGTGAACCTTTTAATGGATTTTGGTACCTAGTGGGAAACTGCTCTTAAAAAGGGTGAACCAGTTTATACGAACTGATATCAGCAGTGTGTATCTGCCCCAGTTTCACTGCAACTTTGCAAGTATTGGTATGCTTGTTTTATTGATTGTAAGCTAACTTAAATTAATTTTTGTTTATATTGGTACACAGTTATTTTCATTTCTCAATGATGTAAATAATAGTATATAGAGTACTTTATTGAATAGAGTACTGGTACCTGGTACTTTAGGAAGCCTTAGAAATGAATAGAAGTCTGAAGATGGGTCGCTCCCATCCCACCCTTCATTTTCTTCCATCTCCTCTCCTGTGCTTCTCATAGGGTCTTCTGCAGGAGAGCTAGTCCTCATTACAGCCAGGGTGACCACAGAAAGGACACCAGGAACCTGCCTGTATTTTAGTGCTGCTCCAGGAATCCTGCCTTCCAGCCAGCCACCCATATCCTGCTTGGAGGAGGGAGCAGGAAATGCCACCCTGAGCCCTAGGATGGCTGAAGAGTGTGTCAGGGTCTGGAGCCACGAAGGCCTTGTACTCACCAAGCTGCTCACCTCGGTAAGAGTCTCAGGTTGTTGGGGTTTCATGGGCTGCCAAGCCAAATGTTGTATCTTGAAAGCTTCTGGAGGCAGTTTTACCTACTAGATAAAGCACAGGCTTTATAATCCTGCCTCCGAGGCTGTGTGACCTTGAACAAGTATCTGAGCCTCTCTGAGCCTCAGTTTCCTCATCTGTAACACAGTACTCTCTCCTAATTCCAACAATTAAGGATAAATGAGAACGTAAAGTGCCCAGTACATTGCCTGTACATAATAGAGATTTGATAAATGACAGCTATTACTATTAACTATTGTCTTTAAATACAATAAAATTTGATCTCCACTTCAAAGGCATTCAGATTCTGTAATAGGAGGCAGAATGGGCTAATTGCTGTCATAGAGATGTGAGCAAAGTGTTATTCAAACACAGAGTAAGGAGCAATTAACCCTAGCCAATATTTATGGAAAGTGCTTCACAGAGAGGGTGGCATTTAAGAAAGGGAATTGTATACAGTAGTTTATAATGTACAGAGTACTTTCAGGTTCATTATCTCATTTGATCTTAAAATACTCTTTTGAGGTGACCACTATTATCCCATTTTACAGATGAGGAAACAGACTTAGATGGGGAGGGTGGGTGGGAGTGATGGCCCAAGGTCACACAACTGATTAAGTGGCAGTTTCAGGATAGCAGCCTATGCCTTCTGACTCCCAAGTCCCAGCCTTGTTCTGCCCTGTCATCCTTGGAAAATGAGGAAGATTTGGGCAGAGAATGCAGTAGAGGAGGTTCAGGAGAGGAGAAATACAGTCCAGGAAAAGGGACCAGCATAAGGACAGGCCTAGAGATTGAAAAGTATTCAGCCTTTGGGAACACTCCATGATGAGGGGCTTAGGAATGACTTAGAGGAAGAGTGAAGATTGATGCAAGGGCACCGTGGTGCCAGGCTAAGATGCTACAACTTGACACTCAGGCCATGGGGGTCACTGGTGCAGAGTGCAAGAGAATGGCTGAGTGGAGGAGACCAGTTAGGAGGCTGCTGCGTGCTCTTCCCTCACATTTGCAAAGACCCTGGTGAAGAGCATCACCTGGGAGCTTGGAAGCAGAGATGATCCGGGTTTCCAGAACTGCTCCTGCTTGCACATCTTTAAAATGTGGGTAATAGTGAATTGTCCTAGCTCATGGCGTCATCATGGGGGTTCAGTTCAATGGTTGGGCAAGAAAGCAGTTTGTAGACCATCAAGACAATTAGCTTGTATAGAAATAACATTTTCCCTTTAGTTGCCTCCTGGATATGGACAGCATTCTCCCCCATGGAGGCTTCTCTCTATAGTCCTTGGGAGTAAGATGTCTTCCCAAGGGAAAATTCTCCACTCTCTTTTTCTCTCATTCATTCCTCCTTCCCTCCCTATGTCCACCCCTAGGAGGAGCTGGCTCTGTGTGGCTCCAGGCTGCTGGTTTTGGGCTCATTCCTGCTTCTCTTCTGTGGCCTTCTCTGCTGTCTCACTGCTATGTGCTTCCATCCCCGCCGGGAGTCCCACTGGTCTAGAACCCGGCTCTGAGGACACTGGCATAGTTCCTGTCTTGTTCTCAGGTAAGGTTCTTTGCCCTAGTCCTATGGGAGTAGGTGTTGGAGTGGGGATGGCAATTGTAACTGAGATAGTCATTCCTAAATAATATGGTTTGGTTTTACTTATTTTTGAACTTTATATAGATGGAATCATACATATTCTTTTATGACTGACTTCTTTTGGCAAACATTCTGATTTTAAGATTCATCCATAGCTGTAGTTCACATTCAGGCTTTTTGGCAACAATGGTGAGTTGTTCAAATTTGATGATGCATCCTGGATGTGAATCATGTTTGTCTTGCTTTTTTCCTGAAATTCTGATACTGAGAATTACAAAATTCTGATTTTGTAAAATTCATCTTGAACAGCTCAAAAGAATTGATTGATGATGCCCATTTACTAGGCATATGCTGTGTGTCCAACACTTTACATGCACCTTCTCTTTTCCATTAGCCATTGTTGCATTTAGAAAAAGTTGATTCTGCTAACAGGATCTTTGGAGAGACACAGCCTACAAAGGTAGCAGTGGGTGGGGGACATATTGGCTAACAATTTCGTGTGTCAACTCATTGAGGAAAAAAAATATCTCTAAAAAATTCTCACCCTGTCAGGTAGGTCTCATATAATTTGAGAGTCATATATTGTGCACCCTGCTCTTAAGGTGTTCTTAGCTTCAGCTGGCTGCTGTGCCCTAGGAACTAACTGTGAGAGAAGTGGAAACAGCCCAGGCCCAGGGAAGGGCCTCTGGCCGGAGGAACTAGACGCTCAAGATCAACTTTGCTTATTTTGCTTAGGGCTAGACATGACTGCTCCAACCACTTACTTGGGACAGGAAACGGTGGAAACTGCTCAGCCTTGCTCAGATCTGAGCAGACTGGGAAAGGAGTGCCTTCTGGCCCCAGCAGATCCTGGGGTCCTGAATCGTGATAAGTGCCTGTGCCTGTGTCTAGTTGTAACTTCCTCTGCTCCTTCCTCAGTTTCTGCAGCCATCCCAGAGCTTCCCCTAAGGGCCCTCTGACCTGCCCTCTTTTTTAATTTTCTTTTTCTCCAGGTGTGAATCAACTTCTTGGGCCTTGGTCCTGAGTTGGAAGAGATGTTACAAAAAGTGGAAAGCTGGAATGTGGTGGAAAATAAAAGGCTTTTTTGCCCAACGTTGCCCAGGGTGTTTACTGGGGGTTGGATTGAGGGAGAAATTTTAGGGTAGACCAGCTCAGGAGGATTGGGGGACTTTTCCTTGTTGACTCTTTAGTTTGAGATACAAGTTAGCATAGTGCTTGGGTTACTGCAGCTCTTCCCACGGTTGTGACTTGGCTTTGGAAAAATCCTGGTTTTGATCCTAGCTCCGCCACTTTATGTCTTATTTTCTTCTATGAAATAAAATAGATAATTCCAGCTAGCTGGGAGAGTCAGGTGGATACGGTCATGGGAATGCTGTGACATAAATGCAGTGTCATGCAAGTGCGAATGGCCTCAGTTTCCTGAAGGGATTTGACAGACTGAGTTTTCCCAGCAAAGATTCCTCGAACTTGAGAGCCCACATCCCGGTTGGACGGTCACTAACCAAAGCAGTCCATTTTCCCGCCTTTTCTGCGCCCAGCAGCAGCCTTCCCTTACCCCTCCCAACCTCTACACTGCACGCAGGCGCAGATCACGGCTTCTTTTTTCCTTCCCCGGCGCCCCCTCAAAGCTTCCCTTAGCAACAAGCTCGGGCTTAGCCCGTAAGGCGGGGCGAGCGCATGCGCCGCGGCCCTCGCCACCGCCAGTTGGACAGCGCGCTGGGCTCCTCCCTCCAGCTGAGCCTTTCTCCCCTCCTCCTCCCACCCAGGGTCCGCGTGGCGGGGCGCGCGCGCACTCTGGCTCGTTGGCTGCCCGTCTCCCATGCCGCAGCAGTAAGGAGGGAGGGGCGGGGCTGTTTCCTTTGGGGCCCCGCCCCCTCTGCCCGGGCGTACCTACCGCGCCTGCGCCCTCCCGCCCGGTCTCCATCTTGGAATTGGGAGGAAGAGGGAGAGGGAGACTGGGACGAGACCGGGCTGTGGTGCGGAGAGAGGCTGAGGCTGAAGAGAGGGAGAGAGGGCGCGGGGACCGCCCATAGCCATAATCTTTCTGCTACCCTCAGGAGAGAAAAGGGGAAAGGGAGGAGGCCTGCGCGGGAGTGGGGGCTGTCACCGTCGGACCCTGGCGTGAGAGGGGCCGTGCGGCCGAACGTCCCCGGGGTGGGCCCCCTGTCGGTGGCCGAAGACCTGGGTCTCAGGCCCTTCCGTCCCGAATTTCCGGGCTTGACCTCTCGCTTCTCAAGTATCCGGGTATCAACCCCTCAGATTCCAGATATCCCGGACTTGGGTCCCAACCTCTCTAAACCTGGGGCTCTGTTTCATAGGATCTCGAATACCTGGGGTTCAGGCCCCTGCGTGCACCGGTATCCGGGGTTCATTCCCCACGCGTTCAAATACCAGATTCTGCCTCCCTCCGTTCAAATATCTGGGGTTCAGACCCCACAATCAGAAATCCGGGATTCAGCAACTATCGCCCTCGAGGAGGAGGAGGACTGGACCGCGAGGTCAGATCAGGTTGTCACCCCCTCCCCTCCAGGGGAGGCTTCCCGGGCCCGCCCCTCAGGAGGGGCGAAAGCCGAGGAAGAGGTGGCAAGGGGAAAGGTCTCCTTGCCCCTCTCCCTGCTTGGCAGAGCCGCTGGAGGACCCCAGGAGGAGGCGGAGGCGCTGGGGCATCATAGTGACCCCTACCAGGTGAGACACGGGGTACAGGGGCGCGGTTCCCTGTGTCTAGCGTTGAGAAGAAAGGGTACCCCTTTCTGAGAAGCTGGGCCTGGGTGGGCCCTCTCCTCAGGACGGGGGAGCCCAGCTGGACCAGTGGTCAGCCTCTGGCTAGCCTTGCCTTCTGGGGCCACCCTGTTCCCCTTCCTCTTCCCTTCATTATGTCTGGTTGATGGGGGACCTCAGGTGACAGGGTCTCTTATGTCACCGAGGGTCACGCCCTAGGGTGCTTGAGCTAATCAGATGGGTTTGCACCCTTCTGGTCTTCTCCGTGTTCACTTTGTCCCTCACAGCTCCCTCTTCTCCAGGCTTATACCCCTTTTTCCTTATTGCTCTGGGTGTTGATTCCCATGCTTCTGATCCCCATGGTGCGTCTGCTTGCTTATCTGTTTTTTAGGCATGGTCTGTTGGGTTTCTTGTCCATGCTAGCAAGTGTGTGTGTGCGTTTGTATTTAGGGGTGCCTGGCAATATTTTCCCCCAGCTATAGTTGCCTTCCAACCTCTTGCTGTGATGGTATAAATAATCTTCTCTATTTGTCAAGCAATCTATCATTTACAAAGTGCTTTACATCCATTCTTTCATGTGACTTCCCATTCCTCTTGTTGGGGGCTCTTTTATTTCCATCTTTCCATTTTACAGTTGAGGATATTGAGGCCCAGAGAGGCTGCCCGAGGTCACACAGTGGCAGAATCAGGATTTGAACCCAGGTCCTCAATCAAGTCTTGCCCCTACTCCAGACCTGTCTCTTGCCATCTGTTTTCTTCTGTGCCTGGGCTTGGCCAGGGGTCCAGAGGAGAGTGAGTTGGGGTGAGATTTAAGAATGACAGGGACAAGAGCTTCCTTTTTAGGAGGGCTGTGCTCAGAAGCTTTTCCTGATGGGAGGCTCTGGCTCCTGCCTTCTGCCTCATGGATTTTGCTTTCTGCTGTGGCCTTCATCTTTACCCTTATCCCAATCTTTGACCTGGGTTCCAAGAGAGCTATCTCTCCTCAAAAATGATAGCCATAGTAGTGTCTCTTAACTGTTAAAGCCCAGCTGCTGAGAGGTAGGACGATCCCCAAAGTATTAAAGCCTTGTTGTGGTGACCCTGGAGGCAGGGAAGGAAAAATCCACATGCTGAGTGTCTGCATAGTGTTCTAAGTATGCGATGTCATTAAAAATCTCAACAGCCACATGCTGTAATCCATTTTACCAAAGAGAACACCAAGTATAGGGAACTTAGTCAAAGCCCTGTTGCTGTACATTACAGATGAAATGTACTGGTAGTGTAGCTTAGGGACAGACTTGGGTTTCCTCATCTGCAGAATGGAGATAACACTGTCTGTTTTAGAAGGTGGTTGTGATTTAGCACAGACATTGGTAGTCGGTCAAATGTTCGTTATATTTGAGGAAGAGGCCCCATGTGATGTTTTGCTGGCATCCCTTACATGTGACCTGGGGTCCTGTGCTGGCGTTCTTGGCTGGGTGGTGGTAAAGAGGTCAGGAAAATTCCTTTGGCAAGTTGTGAGTACCTGCCTTTGTGTGTGGGTGTGTGGTGAGGGTGAGGAGTGCTTGGCAGGGTTGCTGGCGGGAGAGGAGAAAGGGGCCTGCTTTGAGTAGCCTGGGAGCTGCTGAGGACTGGGCTGAGGGCAATCAATCAATCTCCCAGGCTATTCTGAGCCCTCTGCACCCTGGGGGCCCACTGGAGAGGAGGGCTTGCTCCTTGCCCTCCAGCTTCCAGTTGGGCTGAGGAGACAAAATTAACAACAAAACAGGAAACAAGGCACGACAGAATATAATTACATGCTAAATTGTTAGGTGCTTTTAAGGAACTAGAACTCTGCCCTGGGAGTCCAGCTCTGCTGAAGCTCCCTTTGTGCCTAAGTTTCAGCAAGTGCTTAGCCAGGAGCCTGGCTTGGGATCCTCTTGGGGGTCTTGGCTCTGATGTCCTGCAGGAGCTTTCTCTGGGTGTTTGGCTGAGTGCTCCTAGGAGCTCTCTCCAAGGGCTGGAGTGATCAGGAGAGGCTTACTGCAGGAAGGGGCTGAACTTGGGGTGAGTTGCTGAGAGAGTTATGAGAAAGTCCTGTTCTCTGACTGGAGAAGTTCTTCCTTTCTATGCCTCAGTGACCTCATCTGTGAAGTGATGATCATGACCCTGCCCTGCTTGTTTCATACGCTGTTCTGAAAACACAGTGGTGGAGGACCAGCTATGAGCAAGTCACTTAACCTTTCTGAGCCTGTTTCCTCATTTGCAAAGTGGGGGTAATAGTAATACCTCATAAGGTTGTGGTGAGGATTGAATGAGATAATACCTGTAAGGTGCTCACTATACATGCTCAATAAATGCTATTTGTACGCTGCAAATGTCTTGTACCTGTATATGATGTGTATGTGATTGGATTGGACAAGTAAGGCAGCCCAGATCACAGAGATGCCCCCAAAGCCGGGTGCCATTTCTATCCTTGTCCTTCCCATTCTAGATCTCCTCCCTGCCACAGTGTCCCTAATCCTTTTTCAGAGTGAGTCTTCTGGCCCCTCTGGACCAGTACCCGCTTCTAACAATGGCCGGATTTCCACTGCCTCCGGCCTGACCGTTTCCTGCTTTCTTTCAGGGTGTGAGAGTGGGGGGGGGGGGGGGGTGCCTCCGTGCCAAGGGGAGCAGGAAGGTGCCTGGAAATGTTTGGGGTATGGGACTTGTGGGACAGGACGCTTGGGGATCTGGGGTTCTGGCTGGGAGGCAAAATCTTTTGAGGGGAGAAGTAGTGGTTGTTAGGAAATGGAACTTGTTGAGGGCTGAGGAAGGTGGTGAAGATGCTTAGCTCTTAGTCTTCCTAGCAGTTTTAGGGACTCAAGGGACCCGGCTCCTGTGCTCTGGTTGCCAGGGCAACTTTATTTTTTTGGAGCTTTGTAGTGGTTCCTAATTTCCCCCTGCCCTTCCTCAGCAGTGCTTCCCTCTCGTTGGGAAACTAGAGGAGAAGGCAGAAACTTGAGGGGTCCGTTTCTCTCTCTGAAGGCCCCATCCTTGCTCTCAGGGTCCCATTTCTGTTCTCTAGGTCAGGCCCCACTCTCAGGGCCCCCAGGGGCCACCATGCCAGCTGGGGGCCGGGCCGGGAGCCTGAAGGACCCTGATGTGGCTGAGCTCTTCTTCAAGGATGACCCCGAAAAGCTCTTCTCTGACCTCCGTGAAATTGGCCATGGCAGCTTTGGAGCCGTGTACTTTGTGAGTTGGGGCTTGGGAGAGTAGGGTAGGGCTGGTGATTATATTCTTCCCCATGTGGACTTCCAAAAAGCTCTCTACACTACTCCACCACTAAAGTCTTTCCTGCCTTGTCCTACTGGGCCAGCAAGTCTCACTGCTGCCCAATTCTCGCTGGAGACCTTCACCATCTTCTGGTCTGGTTCTCTAGGCTCGAGATGTCCGGAATAGTGAGGTGGTGGCCATCAAGAAGATGTCCTACAGTGGGAAGCAGTCAAATGAGGTAGGTCAGGCTTGACAAGACTGGGTTAGGGGCAGGGGACCCCAATCTCAAGATGCTGGCTGAGTAAGCCTCTCCCCTGCCTGACCTCCTCCCAGAAATGGCAGGACATCATCAAGGAGGTGCGGTTCCTACAGAAGCTCCGGCATCCCAATACCATTCAGTACCGGGGCTGTTACCTGAGGGAGCACACGGCTTGGGTGAGCTGGCCCTTTGCCTCTGGCTTAATCTTTGTCCCTACTCAGGCCCATCGTTATCCTGGTCCAGTCTCTTAGGCGGGCTTTGATCAGGGTGCCATTGTAGGGATCTTGGGAAGGAGAAAGTCTCATCCAACTTCTTTAGTGCTCAGACAAACCCATGAGCATCAGTGTCCGTCCAGAAGGAGAGGCTGATTTGAAGAGTGAGATAGACTGTTAGCAGTTGGAAAGGGGCACATGAGCTGGAGGAGATGGAGATTGAATGGGGCTTTGAAAGGATTCAGATGAGAGTGGTGGTATCTAGCGGTCTTTCTAGGGGAGGCCCTGACTCTAGGGACTCTCCCAGCACCCCCTTGTTTTCTCAATTGTCCTTCCTCCCTGTCATTACCCCGGGGGCATTGCCTGAGTGGAGGATAGGCAAGGACACTCTCTGTTTTGGATTTCTGCCCAAGGGAGATGGGCCAGGGGTGGCCAGATCTGTTGATCTCTGACCCTTGACTCTTCCTTAGCTGGTGATGGAGTATTGCCTGGGCTCAGCTTCTGACCTTCTAGAAGGTAAGTGACACTTTGGCCAACAAGTGGGAGACGAGAAAAGAGCAGAGAAGCTGTAAGGGAATGGTTAAGGGGAGCGTGCTCCAGTCCATCCTTGAGCTTCCCCAGTTTGATGTTTTACCCTCACTCCCCAGTGCACAAGAAGCCCCTTCAGGAGGTGGAGATTGCAGCTGTGACCCACGGCGCCCTTCAGGGCCTGGCTTATCTGCACTCCCACAACATGATCCATAGGTATAAGCAGCACTGACAATGGCTGGGAGGGGGTGCTCACTACACTACTCCTCATTCAGCTGGGCTACACCCTTTTTGGAAACTGAGGTTAAAGCCCCTGCCCAGCCTTCCTGAGACACATGTCTTATCCTTGTGCTTTGCTTCTGGCAGGGATGTGAAAGCTGGAAACATCCTGCTATCAGAGCCAGGCTTGGTGAAGCTAGGGGACTTTGGCTCTGCTTCCATCATGGCACCTGCCAACTCCTTTGTGGGCACCCCATACTGGTGAGTGGGAGTGATGGTGAGGGGGAGAGCTCCCTGGATATTGGGAGCAGGAGTTGGCATGGTCTGCGCAGGTGATTAGCCTCTTTCTCCTGACTGTTCTCCCAGGATGGCTCCAGAGGTGATCCTGGCAATGGATGAGGGGCAGTACGATGGCAAGGTGGATGTCTGGTCCTTGGGGATAACCTGCATCGAGCTGGGTAAGGGCATCCTCCTCTCTTCTCCCTCCTCCTCTTTTCTCTCTGCTCCTTTCTGTCTCTTACTGTCTCCTGCCCAACCTCTGAGGCCTCTAAGGTCCTGTCCATTTTGACTCTACCCTTGATCCCCAGTACAGGCAGCTGTCAAATCCCGCCAATTCTTAGACCTGAAGATTTCGTAGCATTCATCTCTTCCTGTCCACCACTCTAGTTCTGACTCTTTTTTGTGTGCCATGTACTGTGCTAGTAGATTCTGGAGCTATGGCAGTAAATGAAGTTCCTGTCCTCATGGAATTTACATTCAAGTTAGGGAAATAGGCATATTTTCTCTCAATGTGAGAAAAGCTAAATGGAGAAGTTATGGGAGCAGTACAGTCATAAAACAAGGGACTTGACCTAGTTCAGGGCCTAAGGAAATTCTCTTTGTAGCGGAGATATCTACAGTCAAATGCTCTACCCCTGAGCTATACCCCCTATTTGTCAGGGGTTGTAGCGGAGATATCTAAACTAGAACCACATAAGTAATACTTAGCTGTTGAAGACTGTAGGGAAGAACATTCCAGACAGGTAAGAGCAGGCATGGGGAGCTGAGACTAGCTTCAGTTGTTTGAAATATTACATGTAATGCAAAGAGCAGTGAGTGATGAGGCCAGAGAATTTGGCTCAAATGAGTTCATGAGGCTTTGAGGTCATGTCAAGGTTCTCATCTCTGCCAGCCTACACTATTAAAATACCAATTTAGCGAGATAATGTTTGTAAGGCCTCCCATGCGATGCGAGGCACAGACAGAATAGTTGCCCAAGAAAGAGGTGCCGGTAGTTACTCTTACAGCAACTTCCTGCCGTGATCTTTCCTACCGCAGTCTCTTCTTTGCAGTCTTTCTTATGTCGGAGAGATCTGCCCAAGCTTGGTGCTGTTGTTTCACTCTCCTTCTCAGAGCCATCAGAGGCTCCCCATTGCTTTCAAGACTGAAGCCGTCCCCATCCTTCCTTATACCAAGTTAAAGGCTCTGCTTCCTAAAGGCTGACTCTCCCCTTCATGAGCCCCACCCACTTTAGTGTGCCATGAACTTTTCCACTTTCTTGCCTTGGTTTGTATTGTGTCCCCTGCCCAAGGTCAGAGATTTGGACAAGATCTTTCTGTCCATCTTCACATGTCTACATTTACCATTTGAGGCACAGCCAAACAGGTAATGCAAATATGTGAAGGAAGGCAGGTATAGGAAAAGTCTAGAGCTGTCCATTTTATTCCTAGGTTTTGGTAGAGACACGGATACAGAGAAATATTTCTCTATTAAAAAACCCATCAATACTGATTGTAAATGGCAACTGATACTCCATATCAGAGAACCAATATGGAGAGGATTGGCAAACTGGAGATTGCTATTGCTTAGCTCCAGCCCGTTGTTAACGCAGGAATCCAGGCTCTGGTTCACCAGTCTAATTTTTTAAGAGAAATTGGAAATTTAGATGATGATTATTTGTTATGTTGGAATTTAATTTAAAAATCACTGTTTAGGCCAAAAACATAAACACAAAACATTTGGGCCACAAGAGGCTTTCAACTTCAAATCTAAGGCCAAGCTCCAATATCCCTTTTTCCAGGAGACCTTCCCTGAATCCCCTGCAAACATACCATCCTAAGGGCCCACCAGACACCCAGCTTCACAGCCATTTGCCTGTCTTCCTCTCATCAAACTAATTAATAGTTTGAACTTGATATTACTTGTTCAGTCCTATTTCATCCTCCCTGTTAGACTGGAAGTTCCTCGAGGACAGGGCCTGTCTCTTGTTTTTCTTTATCTTCCCCATAATGCTTAGCAAGTTTTTTGCTCTCATTTGGTATCTAATACATATTAGTTGGGCCGTTAACTGAATACTTCTTTTTGCCTTCTTTGGTACTCTCACATACGTTATTTTCTTTGATGCCTATTCCACCGTGTGCAAGGGAGAGCATGGGTGTTGCATTTTACAGAAGGAATTAATTGAGATTCTGGGAATTGCTCAGGGTCACACAGTGAGGAAGTCAGGGAGCTGGGTCGTGAACCCAAGTCTTCTGATTTCCATTCCAGTCTCCTCTGCCCACCTGCCACCTCTCACCTTCTTCCCCTTGACCTTTCTCTGTAGCGGAACGGAAACCACCGCTGTTTAATATGAATGCGATGAGTGCCTTATACCACATTGCACAGAATGAGTCCCCCGTGCTCCAGTCAGGACACTGGTGAGGACTGGGATTCCTGGGCTTAGGGGTTAGGCTATAGGGTAAGGCTGCCTGGCTCATGCCCTTGCCACCCCTCCCTCTCCCTCCTGTGACTTCTAGGTCTGAGTACTTCCGGAATTTTGTCGACTCCTGTCTTCAGAAAATTCCTCAGGACAGACCAACCTCAGAGGTTCTTCTGAAGGTGAGAGCTCACTGGTCTAGCATTCTTTCAGAACTGTAGCTTGTTAAGAGTCACAGAAACCCCTCAATGAAATTAGTGATTCCCACTTTTTCCTCCACCAAGAACTTCGTTTGTGAATTCCCACCCCTATCCCCAGTGGACACTATGTTTTGCAAGCTTTTGTCTACCATGCTGCCTTTATTTATTAAGTAATTATTTGTTTTCCCATCTTTTATTAACCAAAGATGTATATAAGCCAGAGCTTCTGGTCATTGTGCGATAACCAGGGTTACCACACTGATCTAATGTAATTGAAGCCAAAAGCCTGTATAGCCTTGTCATGGGTAAATGTATGATTTCCCTTAGGGTTTTTTGAGTTATCAAAAGTAGAGAGGCCCCCATTCCCGTCACAGATACATGGGGGCCTAAGGAGCCCTAGTTGGAAACTGATGTAGGTTGTCTAATTTGACCTACTTGTTTTGTAATTGTGGGATACCTTTTGAGGCCCAGAGAGGCCACATGAGATGTGGGGCATGCAGCACTTTGATAGAGGGCCTGGACTAGAATCTACATCTCCCGACTGTTCTCGCCTGTCAGCCATGCCTAGAAGGATAAGAGACTGTCTGGGAAGTAGAGATTGGGTGGGGAAGATTAATGTGGGAGGAGGGATTTGGACAAGGCCAGCATCCATCCCTGGTGAGCATGAGCCCCAGGGGAGTGCCTCAGGCCAGAGGGAATGCTAAGACCCATGGGATACTCGGGGGTGGGGAGTGCTTGGCTGCAGGCCTCAGTGTTCTCTTCCCCCAGCACCGCTTTGTGCTCCGGGAGCGGCCACCCACAGTCATCATGGACCTAATCCAGAGGACTAAGGATGCTGTGCGGGAGCTGGACAACCTACAGTACCGTAAGATGAAGAAGATACTATTCCAAGAAGCACCCAATGGCCCTGGCACCGAGGCCCCAGAGGAGGAGGAGGTGACCCAGCTAGCCCTGCCACCCTTCTTTACCACCATGTTGTGCTTGCGTCCTAGCAGCTGCTTGGCTTCCCTTCCCCAACCCTCCCCATGCCCTCTGTCTCCTTATACTACCTCATGTACATACCCCTTGTCCTTCCCCTTCCCTGCCCAACAGCCTACACCCTATCCACAGGAGACAGAGCCCTACATGCACCGGGCCGGGACACTGACCAGTCTAGAGAGTAGCCACTCAGTGCCCAGCATGTCCATCAGCGCCTCCAGCCAGAGCAGCTCAGTCAATAGCCTAGCAGATGCCTCGGACAATGAGGAGGAGGAGGAGGAAGAAGAGGAGGAGGAGGAGGAGGAGGAGGAAGGCCCTGAAGCTCGGGAGATGGCCATGATGCAGGAGGGGGAGCACACAGTCACCTCCCATAGCTCCATCATCCACCGTCTGCCGGTATGCAGCTCACCCTGAATAGTAGTCCTGACAGTGGCAAAGCCGAGCCCCAGCTCATACTCAGGAATCACCTGGGTTCCCTGTTGTCCCTCCCAAACATGACTGGTCTTCCTCTAAATCTGACTGGGTCCCCAGGGAACTCCATTTCTGCCCAGTGCCCTCTGAACCTTGGGCATCTCTTCCACCTTCCCTTCCTTTAGGGCTCTGACAACCTGTATGATGACCCCTACCAGCCAGAGGTGACCCCAAGCCCTCTCCAGCCACCTGCAGCCCCAGCTCCCACCTCTACCACCTCTTCTGCCCGCCGCCGGGCCTACTGCCGCAACCGGGACCACTTTGCCACCATCCGTACTGCCTCCCTGGTAAGTGCAGCCATCCTCCCTCAGCCTGTATACCCCAAACTCTTTTTCTAAGTCCAGAAATTATTTTCTTTCTGTGGCACATGATTAAGTCCAGTTTCCACCCTCACTTTCTGTTGCTGTCTGTCTCCTTCTCCTCACCTTGACCCTCCCCCATCGCTTCTCCTCCCAACAGACTGTTTTGGTTATGTTGCCCAATGTGGGTGTTCCTAGCTTGGCAAATTCTTACCTAATTTTTGTGACTGGGCTTAAATATTGTCTTCTGGGGTGCCTTTCCAGGCTCCTGGTCAGCCAGGTGCTTCACATCCCTGTGCTATGGTGTACCTTGAATGGCATTATGACAGGTTTGCTTGATTCTGTGCCCCTGGAGGGCAAGGATTGTGTTCAGGTGTCTGCCTCATGCCAGTGATTGGCTTTCAGGCCCACACACTTGCCTGTATTTAATCCTTACAGCTCCTTTGGGAGGGAGAGAGTATGATCCCATTTGAGAAATGAGGAAGCTGTGACTCAGAGGGGCTGCTTGCCCAAGGCACTTGTTCAGGCACCTTTGGTGGTTCTCAAATTCTGTAAGCAGGACCTTGGTCCTCTCCTAAAATCAAATCATGGCAGTATTTTTCTCAGTTCACAGGAAAAAGTGGGTAGACTTGTTATAAAACATAGTTTTTCATCCATACTTTTAATAAACCTTTAGATTATGTTCCTGCTTGGCTGCAAGCACCAACAATCCCCTTAGAGGCCACTGGTTGGTCTAGTATGTTCTTATGGCTTCTGCTTATGGCTGGTTGTTCTGCTAGGAAAACTCTTCAGATCCTCTGATGCTTGGTGCTTTGTGCTACTATGCAGAGAGGTGTGTTTCTTCCAGGGGCTTGGCCACCTAGACTAGTTTGGGGTCCACTCACATAGCCCCTTGACAATGAGACCTGAGCTCAAACCTTAAATGAAGACATCCAAGCCCAGTGTTCTTGTTATTCCAACATCTGGTGGCTCAGATCGGCTCTGTACCTGGGCTGTAATGGGTCCTCAGTATTTCCTGAAGGTGGAGAAAGCCAACACTTATTGGTAGGGTGTTCTAGACACTGTTACGTATGTATCAGACTTAATCTCCACAGCCCCCAAGAGGAAGTAGTATTGCCCCATTTAACAGATGAGGGAACTGAGGCTTAGCGATAAGGTCACATAGTAAGTGATAGAGCTAGGATTTGGGCCCAGGTCTGTGTGATGCCTCTACTCTTTTGAATTAATCTGAATTGTTCCTGCTTTTATGCCAGGCCCTGTGCTGGACAGCTTTCATCTCATTCAGTCACACCAACTATGAAGTAGACTGTATCTCTATTATCCAGTTGAGGTTGCAGGCTCAGAGAGGTTAAGTGTGAGGAAGGTACCAAATGAGAATTAAACCCATGAATAAAACCCATGTTCTTCACCCATACAGCACAAAGACTGTGTATATTAATAAAATGGGGTCAGGGCTAAGCCCCGCTTCTCATTCTCTCTTGCATCCCAGGTCAGCCGTCAGATCCAGGAGCATGAGCAGGACTCAGCCCTGCGGGAGCAGCTGAGTGGCTATAAGCGGATGCGACGACAGCACCAGAAACAGCTGCTGGCCTTGGAGTCGAGGCTGAGGGGTGAACGTGAGGAACATAGTGCACGGTTGCAGCGGGAGCTTGAGGCACAGCGGGCTGGCTTTGGGGCTGAGGCAGAAAAGCTGTCACGAAGGCACCAGGCCATTGGTGAGAAGGAGGCGCGAGCTGCCCAGGCCGAGGAGCGTAAGTTCCAGCAGCACATCCTGGGACAGCAGAAGAAGGAGCTCGCTGCCCTTCTGGAGGCACAGAAACGAACCTACAAACTTCGGAAGGAGCAGCTAAAGGAGGTGGGATAGGCCTGCAGCAGTAGGTGGGGCCAATGCTGGGTGAGGCAGGTCCTGAGCTCCCTGTTCTCCCTACTGCCCTTGCCCAGGAGCTCCAGGAGAACCCCAGCACGCCCAAGCGGGAGAAGGCCGAGTGGCTTTTGCGGCAGAAGGAACAGCTACAGCAGTGCCAGGCAGAGGAGGAGGCTGGGCTGCTGCGGCGGCAGCGCCAATACTTTGAGCTACAGTGTCGCCAGTACAAGCGCAAGATGCTGCTGGCTCGTCACAGCCTGGACCAGGACCTTCTACGAGAGGTAGGCCACCCCATCCGCTGTTCCTCTCCCGAATCCCAGGCACCGACCCTTTTCTATTTACCTCACTTGTAGTTATCTTTCCCCTCTGTCCCCGTTTGTGTTATGCCTGGGCTTCTCCTCAACATCCCTCTTGCTTTCCATGCCTATCAGGCTCTGCTAGAGTTCTCTTAGGCTTCTGTTCCCAGGCCAGCCAGGAGCTTGGCTCCCTTATACCCCTCATCTACACCCCTCATCTTTCCACCCTGTGCTCCCTCTACCATGAGGTCCTAGGGCTCTCACTTCCCTGATGCCAATAAGGCTTCCTGACTGGGCTCTGGGCCCTGCCTCTCTTCTGCCTCAGGACTTGAACAAGAAACAGACACAGAAGGACTTGGAGTGTGCATTGCTGCTGCGGCAGCATGAGGCCACACGGGAGCTGGAGCTACGGCAGCTCCAGGCTGTACAGCGCACACGGGCTGAGCTCACCCGCCTGCAGCACCAGACGGAGCTGGGCAACCAGCTGGAGTACAACAAGCGGCGTGAACAAGAGTTGCGGCAGAAGCACGCAGCCCAGGTTCGCCAGCAGCCCAAGAGCCTCAAAGTACGTGCAGGCCAGCGTCCCCCGGGCCTCCCGCTCCCCATTCCTGGGGCTCTGGGACCACCCAGCACAGGCATCCCTAGAGAAGAGCAGCCCTGCTCATCTGGCCAGGAGGCAGTCCTGGACCAAAGAATTCTGGGAGAGGAGGAGGAAGCAGTTCCTGAGAGAAGGATTCTGGGAAAGGAAGGGGCCACCCTGGTGCCAGAGGAGCAGAGGATATTGGGGGAAGAATCAGGAACCCCTATTCCTAGTCCACAACATCATAGGAGTTTGGTTGATGAGGAAGTTTGGGTTCTGCCTGAGGAGGAGTTAGAGGAGCTTAGAGTCCCATCCCTGGCACCCCAGGAGAGGAGCATTGTGGGCCAAGAGGTGGCCGAGGCATGGAGCTTGTGGGGGAAGGAGGATGGGAGCCTCCTGGATGAGGAATTTGAGCTTGGCTGGGTCCAGGGCCCGGCACTGACCCCAGTCCCGGAGGAGGAGGAGGAAGAGGAGGAGGGAGCTCTAATTAGGACCCCAAGGGATCCTGGAGATGGCTGTCCCTCACCAGACATACCCCCTGAACCTCCCCCAACACATCTGAGGCCTGGCCCTGCTAGCCAGCTCCCTGGACTCCTGTCCCATGGCCTCCTGGCTGGCCTCTCCTTTGCAGTGGGATCCTCCTCTGGCCTCCTACCCCTACTACTTCTGCTGCTGCTCCCACTGCTGGCAGCCCAGGGTGGGGGTGGCCTGCAGGCAGCGCTGCTGGCCCTTGAGGTGGGGCTGGTGGGCCTGGGAGCCTCCTATCTACTTCTTTGTACAGCCCTGCACCTGCCCCCCAGTCTGTTCCTACTCCTGGCCCAGGGCACTGCACTGGGGGCTGTCCTGGGTCTGAGCTGGCGCCGAGGCCTTATGGGCGTCCCTCTGGGCCTTGGGGCTGCCTGGCTCCTAGCCTGGCCAGGCTTGGCTCTACCTCTAGCAGCTATGGCAGCTGGGGGCAAATGGGTACAGCAGCAGGGCCCCCGGATGCGCCGGGGCATCTCTCGACTCTGGTTGCGGGCTCTGCTGCGCCTGTCACCTATGGCCTTCCGAGCCCTACAGGGCTGTGGAGCTGTGGGAGACCGGGGCCTGTTTGCACTCTACCCCAAGACCAACAAGAATGGCTTCCGCAGCCGTCTGCCTGTTCCTGGGCCCCGGCGGAGTAATCCCCGCACTGCTCGACACCCACTAGCCCTGTTGGCAAGGTTTTGGGCCCTGTGCAAGGGCTGGAACTGGCGCCTGGCACGGGCCAGCCAGGGTTTAGCCTCCTGCTTGCCCCCCTCAGCCATCCACGCATTGGCCAGCTGGGGCCTGCTTCGGGGTGAACGACCCAGCCGTATCCCCCGGCTGCTACCACGCAGGCAGCGCCGGCTAGGGCCCCCTGCCTCCCGCCAACCACCACCAGGGATTCTAGCTGGGCGGAGAGCCCAAACCCGCCAGTCCCGGGCCCTGCCCCCCTGGAGGTGACCAACTCTAGCTCTTCCCCAGCCCAAATCTAGAGCATTGAGCACTTTATCTCCCACTACTCAGTGAAGTTTCTCCAGTCCCAGTCCTCTCCTCCCTTTTACCCCTCCTTCCTCAGTATGCTTCCCCACCTTACCTCGAGCCCTTTGGACCTCTAGACAGGCAGCCTCCTCCACCGTGGAGTCCGGAAGTTACACTTTATGTCCTGACACTCCTCCCCCACCCTAAGTTATTGCTGTTCTCCCTGTGTGTGTGCTCATCCTCACCCTCATCGACTCAGGCCTGGGGCCAGGGGTGGCAGTGGGTGGGAAGAGTCATGGTTTTTTTCTCTCTTTGATTTTGTTTTTCTGTCTCCCTTCCAACCTGTCCCCTTTCCCCAACCAAAAAAAGAAAAAGACAAACACAAATAAAATATCTGAGCGGAACTGTACTTTTGGCCCAGGCTGCCTCTGTCTGCTTTGTCCTGCCGCCTAGCCTCCCCCGTATGCCCCCAATCTGGACCCTTGGCTCCCAGTTCCATGAACTCTTCACCCCCATCTACGTTATCTCGACCCCTTTCACTCCTCAGCCTCATCCTCTCTGCCTCCATAGCTTCGTTGCACCATGACCACCACCAGCTCAGGGTTCTGGGCCCCTGTTGAGCTTCCACAGAACTTCTTGGTCCTGCAGTTCTCATTTGTGGATTCCTTCCAGAGAGTGCTTAGGTTCTGGGTTCTTTTGTCCTCATCCCCTGCCTTTTATCCCAACCCAATCCCTATGTGGTTCCCTTCTGTCTGGGAACTGAGGTTCTCTCCTGGCATTAGGTGTTACCCTAGAGGGCTGGGGGATGGGACTGTAAACCCTCCACAGTAGTGGGTGGTGAGTTTGAGGGGCCAGGCAGAGAGAGTGGGGGCTGTGGAAATGGGATTGGTGGTGGGCTTGGAGTGGGAGCTGAGTGCGTGAGGAGTCAGGCTGGAATGTGGAGATCTGGTCCGGGTGGCACCTGCTGGCCCCTTGAACTTGTCAGGCCCTTTCTGGCCACCTCCTTTGCCCCTTTCCCTTATGTGGCCCCGCATGGAGCCACCCCTTCTTATCCATTTCTCAGCTCAGTGCTTATCCTCCTTTCCTCCCTCCCACCCTGAGGTGCTGAACCTAAGACTTCCTCTGTCTTTTCCTTAGCTCTCTTCTCTTCCATGGGTGTGTTGTAACTTGGTTTTCTTACTCACTCTTGTGCATATTCTGTATCTGCTCACATGCTTCTTTCTCTAGGTCATATGTTATCCCTCTTTGCATGGTCAAAACTTCTTATGTGCACTCACTACTCTTTAAAAGATTCTCACTTCCCTGTCCATGAACTCTCCTGCTGTTTCTTGTGAGTTTCCCACCCGACTCTGTGAACATGCTCTTGGAACCTGTCTTGTTTTCTTTGCATCTCTTGCCTATTGAGAATCTTCCTGATCTTGCTCAACACAATCCCATCTCTCCATGTCTGTCTGTATACAGCTCCCCCCGCCCCCTCTGTCTAACATGTTTTCTGTTTCTCTCCCTCTCCCTGTCTCTGCTTCTGTCTCCTCTCCTCCTCTCTCTCATCTCCCCTTCTCCCCTGGTTGTTCCTCCTCTTCCTCCTCCTCCTCCTCCTCCTCCTCCTTCTCCTCTCCTCCCCTGCCCCCACCTCCCCTCGGTCCGTCCACTGCATAGTCTAAGGAGCTGCAGATAAAGAAGCAGTTCCAGGAGACGTGTAAGATCCAGACTCGGCAGTACAAGGCTCTACGGGCACACTTGCTGGAGACGACGCCCAAAGCTCAGCACAAGAGCCTCCTCAAGCGGCTCAAGGAAGAACAGACCCGCAAGCTGGCAATCCTAGCCGAGCAATATGACCAGTCCATCTCGGAGATGCTCAGCTCACAGGCGGTGAGGCCTGGGGTCCAGGGAGGGAGCATGGTGGAGGTTGCCTCTGTATTTCCAGCTTAGTTATGGGCAGTGGGAGTCAGGGGGTGTGGACAGAGATGGGATTTTTTGTTCTTGGGAAACTCAGATACTCTCTTAGTATTCTCTGCAATGGTTTTATTATCTCTCTGAAGTATTTTCTTAAGGTCTTGACAAAGCCTGCCTGCCTACTCTACCAAGAACGACTGAGGAAAGAGTGGCTATAATTTTTTCCTGGGCCTGAGTTAGTTTAATGTGTGAACAGGGAGCAAATCAAAATGATTGTGGCCCTCAGGCCGATTTACTCAGACTTCTGGAGGATTTTAAAGGTTGCTGTTCTAAAAATAATCACACGTAACACTTGGAATGGGCCACTTAAAATTTACACTTAGTGTAAAAAGTAAAAGTGCCCCTGTTCATTGCCATTCCCTCACCCAATCCCACCTCTCAGATGTAACTGTTAATAAATTGCATTTTAGATTTTTTCCTCACTTATTTGGAAAATTATATAAAAATTTTAAACAAAAATGGAATCATACATTACATACTGTTCTCTAACTTCTATTCCCACCTAATATTTCTTGGACATCTTTCCATATCGTGCACTTAGCTCATTTTTTTTAACAGCGTAGACTTGCCCACGGTATGAACATACCGTAATTTATTTAACCCATCCCTTATTGGTGGACATTTAGGTTGTTTCCAGTATTTTGCTATTACAACGCTTCAGTGAACACCTTCAAGCACATGTGCAAGTATACCTGGGGGATAAATTCCTGGAAGTGTAATTGCTGTGTCACAGGGTATGACGACCTTTCATTTTGATAGATGTTGAGGCTGGCTGCTTCTTGAAACCTTAGGGTCCAGGCCTACCTGGGGCAGGGGAGGATGTGGGGGTGAAGGAGGAGGCCCCTAAAACTAGTTCCTCCTATTCTCCAGCTGCGGCTTGATGAGACCCAGGAGGCAGAGTTCCAGGCCCTTCGTCAGCAGCTTCAACAGGAACTGGAGCTGCTCAATGCTTACCAGAGCAAGATCAAGATCCGCACAGAGAGTCAACATGAGAGGGAGCTACGGGAGCTGGAGCAGAGAGTAGCTCTGAGGCGGGCACTGCTGGAGCAGCGGGTGAGAAGGCTCAGCCTCTAGCACAGGGTGGGGAGGGGAGCCCCCGCTGCCCCGGACTCTCTAACTTCTGTTCTGGGTGCCCCAGGTGGAGGAGGAGCTGCTGGCCCTGCAGACAGGGCGCTCCGAGCGAATCCGGAGTTTGCTCGAGCGGCAGGCCCGTGAGATCGAGGCTTTCGATGCTGAGAGCATGAGGCTTGGCTTCTCCAGTATGGCTCTGGGGGGCATCCCAGCTGAGGCTGCTGCCCAGGGCTATCCCACTCCACCCCCTGCCCCTGCCTGGCCCTCCCGTCCTGTTCCTCGTTCAGGGGCACACTGGAGCCATGGTCCTCCTCCACCAGGCATGCCACCCCCAGCCTGGCGTCAGCCCTCTCTGTTGGCTCCCCCAGGTCCCCCAAACTGGCTGGGGCCCCCAGCACAGAGTGGGACACCCCGTGGTGGAGCCCTGCTGCTGCTAAGAAACAGCCCCCAGCCCTTGCGGCGGGCAGCCTCAGGGGGCAGTGGCAGTGACAATGTGGGCCCACCTGCTGCCGCAGTGCCTGGGCCTCTGAGCCGCAGCACCAGTGTTGCTTCCCACATCCTCAATGGTTCCTCCCACTTCTATTCTTGAAGTGCAAGGGTGGATGGGAAGATGAATGGGGCAGGGGCAGGGGCAGGGGCAGGGGTGGGTGGAGCCTGATCCTGGAGGGCTGTAAGCTCCAGGCCCACCCAAAGGTAGGGGATAGGATGTTGGCTCCAGCTCCCCTCAAACCTCATCTCATGAGCTTCTTGGGCTGGCCAATGGCCCGGGGCCAGCTTGGGCATAGGTGCCTCAAGGCTGACCAGGAGCCCCTGCCTCCCCACCATGGTGCCAGGGTCTCTCTCCATCACAACTTCAGGAAAGGAGAGAGATGTGCGTGTCAAATATTCATCTAGTCCCCTTGGGGAGGGGAAGGGTGGGTCTAGATCTATTATATTCAAAGAAGTATACTACCCCCTGCAATGGGGCCATCGACTGGGGTCGCCAGGCCCTCCAGACCTGGGATGTGGCAGAGCAGGTCTGGGGCCTGGGGTGGGGAGAATGGGAGATAAAGGCCTTCCTAGGAAAGAAGGATCAGGATGGGGTCTGGGATCAGGATGCCTGCGTCTCTCCATTCCCCTGTTGCTGTATGACGTCCTGTGCCGTCTTGTCCTTTATCTTTTTTTTTTAATTGAGATCAGAGCTGGGGCAGGGGACCAAGGGAAGGACCAGGGAAGGGGCTGCTCCCGGGCCTGGGGGCAGTCATGGGAGCCCCTCCCAAGCTACGGGGCTGGCACAGAGCCCCACAGCAAGCTTTTAATAAACTGTTGGTTATTCTAACAGATCCCAGGACTCACCCTTTCTGTCTTAAGGTGTGTATTAAGGACTGTTGGATGGCAGGTGATGGTGTTACTTTTATGTATGTATTTGTTTATTTTAAAGAAGTATTTAAGTATCTTGTTATTGTATAGTTTGTAATTTTTTTTTTGAGGAAGATTGGCCCTGAGCTAACATCTGTGCCCATCTTCCTCTAATTTAATATGTGGGACACCTGCCACAGCATAGCTTGAGAAGCGACGCACAGGTCCGCACCCAGGATCCAAACCGATGAACCCCGGGCCGCTGAAGCAGAGTGTGCAAACTTAACTCCTGCATCACCGGGCCGGCCCTAGTGTTAGTTGTATTTAAAGAGAGAATTTATTGGGCCATGTAACTAAAAATTTCAGTGATTTTAATGCCTCTCAGGCATGACTGAATCCAGAGCCTCAAAGGAGGTCATCAGTGTCTTGACCTCTTCTCCCCTTTGCTTTGGCTTCAGAGATTTTCAGAAGGTTCACTTCACACACAGGTCACACACGGGCCCCTGGCAGCTCCAAGCTTACATCTCAACAGCAAGAATTCCAGCAAAGTCCTGAAGTGCCTTCATTGGCTCAGTCTGTAGCCAGAGGCCTGGGGTGCTCTGATTGATCAGATTAGGTCCCAAACACACCCCCTTTAAGGCTGAAAGAGTGGGCCGATGGACTAAGTGGCTATTTCCAGAAGAGGTAAGGAAGACACCAGCTGTCCGCAAGTCATTTTGTTTTGTGCTTCACATTCTTAAGGCCAGTTATTTGGATCCTTCTCCCAACTAGGCATTAGGTTATCAAACACAGTGAAAAGCAGGGTGATCAGAGGGGCCCGCTGGTCAGGCTGAAGGAAGGAGGATAGGAGCCTGGTGGTAGACTGAATGGCAGGGTCTGAAGGCTGGAACTTTGGAGAACTTTGGGAAAATGAAAGGATATCAGACCGCAGGGGACAGTGGCTACTTCTCGGCTTCCTGGCCCAAAGTACAGAGAGTGAGAATGCCAGGCAGTTTTGATGAGGTGATTCAAACACTCCTTTATTGAGTCTTAAAAAACAAACACCTTAAACACGAGGCTGAGAAGTAGGATCCCAACAACTTACGTCCTTAGGGGCTGCAAGTCTTCTCTGAAGAAAGCTGCTTCTGCTCTGTGCAGGCACAGAGTTGGGGGTGGGGGTGTTTTATATGTTGGCTACAAGAGGGAAGTCCCTCCTGGAGGAGGGAGGGAGCTCAGTTACTCTCACCATCACTGCTGATGATGCCCCGCAAATGTGACCAGTCTGGGGGTGGGGGATGGGGCTGCTCTTCCTCTGAGTCCAGGGTCCGGCGGTACAGCTCCCCTGGGGGTGCTGCTTCTCCTGAAGGGTTCCAGGCCGTGCGTCTGCGTGGCCGGCCTACGGGGAAGGAGAGGTGGGAGATTAGTTGCCTAAGAGTTCAAGCCACATCTGCTCCTGGGGAGTGGGAGGAAGCCCCTCACCTGAACTGCTGATGATGTTGGTAATATCCAAGGAGGCCACCTCGGCTGCCTCCTCCCGCTGCTCCTTCAGGGCTCGACACTTCTCTAAGGAGGGGTTACCTGGGGCAGAAAAGGTTCGTGATCTTCTCCTCCCCAGCAGCCAAGGCCCTCTCCTGAAGCCCCCAGGGCACATCCAGCCTCACCCTTCATGCCCAGGGCTTCCAGCTCTGCCCGGAGGACACTCAGGCACTCCTTGTATGAGCGGCAGGAGCCCAGCAGCTTCTTGTAGTTGCGATGGGCACCACAGGCCCGAATGTAGCGCTTTAGCTTCCTCACAGCTGGGTGGTCCTCACCGCGACAACCAGAGCCAGCCTGGCAAGGAAAGACAGCAGCTGAAAGCCAAGTCTTCTGAACTTGAGCTAGGGTCTCCCTCTTCCAGAGTGGTGGCCTCCCATTCCATCTTCACCCTTACCTTCCTGCCTTTGGGTTCTGGACTGCCATCTGCTGAGGAGGAGCTTTGTGTCCTGTCTTTCTTGGAGCTCTTCTTGGAAGAACGGTTCTTTCTCTCCCCCTTAGGGCTACCCCCTGCCTCACTGTCAGTTACCTCCCTCTCCGAGTCACTTGCCTCACCATTGATACCGCCCATGTTGGCTGTCTTCCCAGTGCCTTTAGCAGTTGGTTTCATCTTCCTCCCGCTGTCTTCCCCATCCTCACTGCTTCCACTCTGCCTTTTGCCACCTTTCCACTGGCTCTTGTCTTTGCTCTTCCTCTGCACTGGGGGCTCGTCATCTCCCCTGCTCTTATTCCCACTGCCTGCTGCTGCTTTTTCCTTCTCTTCCTCTTGGTCCCCCAAGTCTCCCAGCAGTCTTGCTGCCCTGCTTTTCTGCTTATACCTCCTCTCCTCCCAAGCTGACCTTTTCCCTCCATTATCCCAGGCTCTGGGTTTCCAATCTTCCTCCTCTTCCTCTCTGTTCTCTTTCTTCTTGGCAAGGGTCTCCTCCTCCTCACTCTCCTTTTCACTTTCAGCGCCTTTCTCTCCCTCAGCCTTCTTTCTCATCCTCTGGGCAGGTTCCTCCTCACTGTCCTCACTCTCCTCCCTGGCCTGCTTCCTACTGGCCGAGGCCTTGCTTGGTGCCTGCTTGTTCTTTGTCACAAGTTTCTTCCTAGTCCTGCCTTTGGCCTCCTTTTCCTCCTCCTCCTCTTCCTCTTCCTCACTGCTCTCTTCCTTCCAGACCTTACTTGTTCTGGCAGAGCCCTCTTCCTCCTCCTCCTCACTTGTCTCCTTCACCTCCTCCCTCTCTAATCCAACCTTTGCAGTCGGGTCCCTCTGCTGTTCTTCCTCATCGCTGCTCTCAACTGCTTTCTTTGAGGCTTGCTTTGGACTCTCCTCCTTGGCTGAACTGATTGCTGCTGCTGCCATCCCATTCTTTGCTGGGGAGCCAAAGCAGTCTGGACTGGAGGCTGCAGAGCTGGGCTCTGGAATGTAGAGAGAAGACAAGGTTGGGACAGGTTCCTCCTGTCCCTTCCCCCTCCACTTGGGATAGGTTGCCTCAAACCCTGCTCTGACAGCTGGAGGGAAGGGGAGCAGGAAACACAGCCATGGGCCCACCCTGTTCCTGGTATCTGACTCACTGGCCTTGCGCCCTCACGTAATGCCTTGGGACGTAAAACATGCACAATAAATACTTTTTGAATGAGCCAACTATATAGAAGGCGCTAACCTGACTCCGAATCGAAACGGAACCTTTTTCGCTCTGAGTCACTGCAGGGGATGGGAGGCCTCTTCACCTTCTTGGCAAGGCCTAGCCTCTCTTCTCTGGCACCGGTTTGATCAACCTGTGTGTGCATCAAGAGAGCAAAACGTGTACCAAGGTTGTGTTCCGTCCCACCCTCCCTGAGGCCCCTCCTCCTCGGCAACAAACCCCACCTCCCGTGGCCCAGGCTCGCGCCCACACCTGCATCTTCAGCAGCTCCTCCTCCACTAGCCGCTTCAGCGCCTGCTTCTCCTCGGGTTCCACGTGGTCGCGGCCCGTGTGAGCCAAAAACCTCCGCCGCACGATGGAGTGCGTGAGCGTGCTGCGGAGACATGTGTCAAGACGGAGTCCCCGTCCCGCCCCTGCCCTTTCCAACCCCAACTTGAACCTCCAGTGCACCTGAGGTCCGGCCGGCCTCGGAAGAAGCTACGGGCGAACTCTTGCATCTCGTTCTCCCGCGCCATTTTGCTCCACCTGGGATTGGTGGCTCCCGCCTTTTTTTCTTCTCGGCTTCCGTCAGCGCGGTTGACAGAAGTTTGCGCACGCGCAGTGTCGTGGCGCCGTGAGGCAAGGGACCGTTGGGAGTCGGTCGCGGGTCACTTGGACGGAGAACTGTAGAAACTTGCTTTCTCCGGGCAGTTGGAGGGTCTCGTGGCTCTTTCCTTTCGTTAGAACGAATCGTTTTTAAAGTTCTCATTAGAAACCAGTTCGGCGCCGGCAACCTTTGGGTGTAACGTAATCAACCCGCGACGCTGCCTCCGTCCGTGGTCACGGGCACCATCTAGGCCGCTGTGGTTTCTAAAGACAGAAAAAAAAGGGCATCCTCCCGTGGAGCCTGGGGAACCCTGGGGGAAAGTCTTCTGGTTTCCAACCGCTAAGCACTGTTAGTGAGGGCGCCCACCAGCATCCGCCATCTTTGTGACGTTATCGCGTCGCTGCGACGCCATCTTCAGCGTAGCCCCTCGAAGCAAGATTCCTTTCCCAGTGTTCCCTAAGAGGGCAATCCGTGTGGGTACGATCGGTGGGTGCGGGGTACGCCGGGAGTTGTAGTCCCAGCGGACGCTTCCTTGCATAGTCTCCGGAAGTGAAGGCGTGAGAGGCTGGGCTGAACCGGCTCGGGGTAGCGGGACTGCAGGCTAGCAGTGGGACACTGCTCCTGAGGCCGGTCATGAATGGGCCGGCGGACGGCGAAGTGGACTACAAGAAGAAATACCGGAACCTGAAGCGGAAGCTCAAGTTCCTCATCTACGTGAGTGCTGGGGCGGGGGAGGTGGTAGAAGGTGAGGTCTGGCGCTGGCAGGATTATCAGTTTACCCACGTGTGAAGAGAGTCGGGTGAGCTGTCGCCGGGTTCTGGGCCCCTTTACAGATGGCCCTTGGCTCAGCGCCGACCTTGCCTATGATACAGGAACACGAGTGCTTCCAGGAGGAACTGAGGAAGGCGCAGAGGAAATTGCTGAAGGTGTCCCGGGACAAGAGGTGAGACACATTGTCGGGGAGAGGGGAGCCGGCAGGTGATGTGGGTCTACATTCGGACTCTATCCTGGAATGGAACCACAAATGCCTGGTGCCTGCCTTGGGGCTGTTGCGAGGATCCAGTGGGCAACTAGAAGGGACGAGGGCCCAGGAGAACATTGCCGAGACGGGAATAAACACTTTTCCTCCCCGCCCCTTCAGTTTTCTCCTAGACCGACTTCTGCAGTACGAGAACGTGGATGAAGACTCTTCTGGTGAGCAAGATCATGAAAAATTGGTGGAGGACTTGGCTCCTGGCGCTTCAGCAAGCTTCCTGGGCCCCTCCTTTTAGGCTGTGGAGGCTAATGCAGCCTCCAGTGGTTCTTAAACCTAGTCGCGTGGCCTCCACTTCTGCCATTCTTTCACTCAAGTATTTATTGAGCATCTACTGTGTTTCAGGCACTGTGCTTTGTACAGGGAATACAGTGGTAACCAAGATGGACAACGTCTCTTGGAATTTGTATTCTAGTTGAAAGTAATAAGTAAGGAAAGAAACTAGAATTTTAGATTTGAAAGGAATAAAATCAGGGTTATATGGTAGTGATCAGAGTAGAGCAGGCGTTGATAAGCTTTTTCTGTAAAGGGCCAGGTAATAAATATTTTAGACTTTGCAGAACATACAATCTTTGTCACACCTACTCAGCTCTGCTGTTGTAGTGCAAAAGCAGCCATAGTGATATGTAAATAAATGAGCGTGGCTGTGTTTCAATAAAACTTTATTTACGGACACTGACATTTGAATTTACATATAATTTTCATATCATGAAATATTTTTCTTTTGATTTTTTTTCCGAATCATCTAAAAATCTAAAAGACATTCTTAGTTTGCAAGACTCTACAAAAGCAGATAACAGGGGCTGGCCCAGTGGTGCAGCAGTTAAGTTCACACGTTCCGCTTCGGTGGCTCCGGGTTCGCCAGTTCGGATCCTTGGCAAGCCATGCTGTGGCAGGAGTCCCACGTATAAAGAAGAAGATGGGCACTGTGTTAGCTCAGGGCCAGTCTTTCTCAGCAAAAAGAGGAGGATTGGCAGCAGATGCTAGCTCAGGGCTAATCTTCCTCAAAAAAAAAAAAAAGCAGATGGCAGGCAACATCTCAACATAGTGCTCAAGAAAGGCCTTTTTCAGGAAGTAATATTAAGCTGGGACCTAGATGAGAAGAAACCAATCTGGTGAAGATATGAGTGAGGGATCTCCAGGCAGAGAGAATAACAAATGCAGATGCCCTGAGGAAAGAATAGACCAGCTTGTCTGAAGAGTACAAAAGCTCAAGCATGTAGTGTTTTCCAACTTTTTTGAGCATTAGGTACAATCAATAATATCTTTTACACCATGACCAAGCCCCCGCATACATACTTAGTTACAAAACAACATTTAATGAAACAACATTAAGATCACTATGTCATCAATTTGTTCTGGTACTTTTTAGACTTTTTTTTCCCGTTTAATACTGATTGCAAACCAATAAATTGACTTCATGACCCACTAATGTGTTGAAACCCACAGTTTGAAAAAGCCGTAAGGTGGGCATTTGTGGCCCTGTTCTAGGGTGAAGCTCTTATAAGCCATGCCACATGTCACATACAATTGCCTTTCTTCCTGGTGCCTTTAAACATTTGTCTAGAGCAGGGGTCAACAAATAACAGCCAGCCAGGCTGCCTGTTTTTGTAAATAATGTTTTATTGGAACATACAACACCCATTCATTTGCATATTATAGGAGGGTAGTAGGCAATAGGTAAGGTCAAAGAAGTACGTAGGAGCCAGCTTCTGTAGGTCATGGCAAAACGTTTGGCTTTTATCCTGGCTTTTCATTGCCTGCCTATTCCTTCCCTGAGGTCTTCCAATTAACTTCCTGTGCAAGAGGGACTTCAGGATAGGAGGCATGAGAAAACCAGCATGTTCATGGTCAGAGCAAGGTAAATCTGAGGAGCAAGAGCCAGACATGCAAACTACCAGTCATCCTGGAGAAGCCCATAGTCTGGTCAGGGAGATCCACACGTGACATGTCTTGGCATAGTGTGAGGAGAGCCGTGACAAGTAAGAGTAGAGAGTTCGATGATAGCCAGCAATTAATTGGGCCTCAGGGATTCTGGAAGACTTCTCAGAGAGGTGGCATTTAATCTGCTTAAAGGATCTGT